>NC_055996.1:105108385-105250885 GCF_018446385.1 Zingiber officinale
TAAGAGGCTACGATAGGGACCGAGAGGAGGAATTGGTTTTGGTCTCCCGATAAAATTAAGCATCCCGTGTTCGCCCCGAACACACAACTTAATTTTATCAATAATAATTCATTCCACTAGAGAACTATTATTGAACTACCGCACCAATCCCAAATTACATTTTGGGCTCCTTCTTATTATGAGTGTGTTAGTCTCCCTGTGTTTAAGATAACAAATGTCCACTAATTAAGTAAGTTACTGACAACTCACTTAATTAATATCTAGCTCCAAGAGTAGTACCACTCAACTTCATCGTCATGTCGGACTAAGTCCACCTGCAGGGTTTAACATGACAATCCTTATGAGCTCCTCTTGGGGACATTCTCAACCTAGATTACTAGGACACAGTTTCCTTCTATAATCAACAACACACACTATAAGTGATATCATTTCCCAACTTATCGGGCTTATTGATTCATCGAACTAAATCTCACCCATTGATAAATTAAAGAAATAAATATCAAATATATGTGCTTGTTATTATATTAGGATTAAGAGCACACACTTCCATAACAACTGAGGTCTTTGTTTCTTTATAAAGTCAGTATAAAAAAAATGACCTCTAATGGTCCTACTCAATACACTCTAAGTGTACTAGTGTAATTATATAGTTAAGATAAACTAATACCTAATTACACTACGACCTTCCAATGGTTTGTTCCTTTCCATTATGGTCGTGAGTTACTGTTTATAATTTATAAGGTACTGATAACATGATCCTCTGTGTGTGACACCACACACCATGTTATCTACAATATAAATTAATTGAACAACTACATTTATCATAAATGTAAACATTTGACCAATGAGATTCTTATTTCTAGATAAATGTTTATACCAAAAGCTAGGCTTTTAGTATACATTCTAACATTACCGACGGAAACTATAATTCCGTCGGTAAAAAACTGAAAAAATTTTAAAACCCAGCACCTGTTTTGCTCATTTCCCATATACAATTTTAATACAAATACAAACAATCACAAGCGATGGCATCACAAACATAATTTATACATATATCACAATCCACACAATATATTAACAACATACAACAACAAGATCACAATATAAATCAATCCACAATCTCCAAAATACAACATACAACAAATACATAAACATAACTGAACGACAAATAGAAAATCTCCAAAATATAATAAAATCTAAGTATCAAGTGCTCACAATCATAAGTATCTAAAAGTATATAAGTGAACGACAAATACAAAATATTCAAAATACATACCATGATACATCACCTATACATATATCCGAATATAATCCTGTAAAAGTCAAATACAATAGATTATGATTAGAATAAATCGATGCAAATGTAATATAACTCAAACATTGTTATATATAACTAATTTTACTTGTAAAAAAAATACTTGGATTATATTTTGGATAACCAATAATAGTGGTGATGGTGAATGTATCAGTATGAACTCCTGAAAAATGTAAAACACTTTAAGATAAACATCTAATAATATCCCAATAGAATAAATATATTTGACTTAATGAATTTCTAAGAAATTCTAAAAAAAATCAAGTTATAGTTAAACATACCTCAAAAAAATCTAATCATCAGCGGGGTCTGATGGGTCTCGGGTCTCCTCTGACTGGGGCTGCTGTGATGGGTCCCATCGTGCAATGATTACTTGCATCTGGGCCAATGCCTGCTCCTGTGCAGCCCACTTCTTCTCCCACCTCTGATCCATGGTAGTCATCTGAGTCTTCAATTCTTGGTTTTCTTTTCTTAATGACTCCACCTCAGAAGAAGAAGAAGAGGAACTCACACGACCCTTAGGAGTCCTCAAGCGATCAAATACCACCTTGGCCTGGGAGCCAAGGCCATAGAGGGAGGAGTTCTTTATCCTTCCACCCACAATATCATAATAAATTTTGTTTATTTCCTGGGTGGATAGATCCTGTGACTCCCCTCCCTCTACTGGTGGCTGAGATGCCTGAGCAACCCTGCTTGTCATTTCCTCCTGTGTAGAAAAAATATACAATTTATATCTTATACACAATTATTAAAGCTAATTAATCATTATTAAAGATTAAATATAAATTGCAAGTTAATAATTCAAACCCCAATGTTCTTTGATCGATCATCAACATATGTGTCATCCTTTCTCTGGTGAGTCTTGAGAAAGATCTCCAAGCAAGTGGGTTGTCTTTCTAAAGAACGCTCCTGCATGCACAAATAAGTTTGGCTAAAATTATACAAGTTTATTAATAAATAAAAATTTAATTTATATAACTTTAAATTAAAATCACCAGATCCATAGCGTGCTCAACAATGGATTGAGATCCTGATGTATGCCGAGCAGATCCGGTACTCGGGTCACCTGGCTCTGTATTCCTATTCGCTCGAGCTTTTAGAGCCTTTGTCTGCCATCTTTCTGCAGACCAAGTGACCGTCCATGCACTCCAAATCTCGTCGGATACATAAGCAGGTCGTGTGTCATCCTTTCTCACATAGTATAATAGGTATTTGTACAACTTGACACAATAAATATTCCAAGTTTTTGCAAATTCTACCTCGTGCCCCTCCTCCCATGTATATTTTTTCTGCAATTAAAAAATAAAATTTTAGTATATTAAAGGATAAATATAATGTACATATTCAATTTACTTACCACAAATTCTTGATAATAAAAATCCTTAGTTGTAGCATCTACATGTCTTCATGTAGTCTCATATATGCAGACTCTTTCCTTAAATTTCTGTGTGATATATGTGGATATTCGATGGTCGTCGGGAGTAAACCTACATATAAACAATATTAAGACATAAGATATATGTTATAAATAAAGAACTTGAATTACTAATAATAAAAAAATACTTATGACTCTCTAACAATCCTAAGGACGGTGGATCCACGGAGTGGTACTGGAAGATCTGTCATGATACCTTATATCTACAAAAACATATTACAGCACATCATAATAAGTCTTTAATAACATGATAAATAAGCAACAAAACATGATTGAAGCATAACTTACTAGATGAATAATAATGCTAAAATTTAATCAATGCTAGACTCTAGAAGCATTTCTACTCAACATTAACAGTTTGTAAGTCGTCGTCGCTAGACTCTGTTAGTTCAACAAAATCCTCACTGTTGGATTTCTCTCCATCATCTATCTCCTCGTCAGTGGCATTACCATCTACAAGTAATTGTGATGTAGATTGGAGTTATGAATCAACCGAATGTCTCTCTACTTCGTCATTCTGAAATGCATCATGATTTTGAGCAGTAATGGTGTTCGACATTTCTATGGTAGAACGAGACTTCAATCGACAAACAGACAACCATTCACTAGCTCTTCTTCTCTTCGTAGGATATTCAAGAAAAACAACTTGACCCGCTTGTATTGCAAAAATGAAAGGTTCAAACTTATTGAACCTTCTGTTTGCATTAACCTCTACTAAATTATAATTTGGATGTATTCTGGTACATGTTCTTGGGGTCGGATCATACCATGAACATTTGAACAACACACACCTTTTTATCGGTAATGCAGTATACTCAACCTCTATAATTTCCTCAAGTCTATCATAGTAATCAAACTCAGTGTTATTGGTGTCGATAGATCCTTTAACGCAGACACCAGAATTAAAAGTTAATCTCTACGAATCTCGTTGTCTCACATGGAATTTGAGACCATTAACATAGTAACCCGAATAGACCATTATTTGGCGTAGGGGTCCAGATGCAAGATTCAATATTCTATCATCTTGTACATTAGATATTATTCGGTCTTTCACCTATCAAAATAGTAATAAGAAAAATTAGGACCGAACTTATTTTAATAAAGAATTATGAAAATTTCTCTAACTCACATATATTTGAAACCATAATGCAAATTCAGTCTCTAACTTTTCAGCAACCTCACTTGCAGTCATTGATGGATTTTGAAGATATAATTGTTGCTCATACAAGCTTTGAAAGAAGGTAATTAGAAGAAAATTAGGATATCAAGCAAATAATTAAGTACAACGAAATAAAAGATTAATTAGAGAAGTTAACTTACTTTATGTAGGGTTTGACCTCATCACAGTTTAAGAGTATGTATGTTCTTGCAGCATGGTATTCTTGCTGAGTTAACCATCTAGAAACAGACGCACCCATTGGTTTACCAGAAAATTTGAAAATAGAAAGCATCGATGGATCTATATTCTGAGTATCATCGGAATTTCTAGGATATTTGCGATGTCTGGTTTTAACATTATTAGCAAAATAATAAGAGCAGAAAGAAAATGTTTCCTCCACCAGATAAGTATTACATATTGACCCTTCAACTCTTGCTTTATTACAAAAATTATTTTTTAATTTTCTCAAAAACCTTTTAAATGGGTACATCCATTTGTACTGCACAGGACTAGCTATTCGTGTCTCATATGGTAAATGTACCGGTAGATGTTCCATTGAATCAAAAAAATTTGGTGGAAATATGCGCTCCAACTTACAAAGTATAAGAGGAATGTCAGTCTCTAGCTGAATCATATCAACCGTCATAATACACCTCGCTGTCAAATCTCTGAAAAAAAGACTCAACTCTGTAAGTGCTTGCCAAACATTATTGGGAAGTAAATCATGAAAAACTATTGGAATAAGTCTTTGCATGAACACATGACAGTCATGACTCTTCATTCCAAACATCTTTAATTTGTTCATGTCAACGCATCGAGCCATATTTGAAGCATATCCATCTGAAAATTTGATTTCTTTTAACCAACTACATAAAGCTTGTTTACCATATTTGTCCAATGTATAACAAGCTTTTGGAAATTTATTGGTTGTTTCATTCTGATACAACTCTGGTCTGTTGACTAGTTCTTTTAATTCCTCACGTGATTTTACAGTGTCCTTAGTTCTTCCAAGTACATTCATCACAGTGTTGAAGATATTATCAAAGAAATTTTTCTCAACATGCATCACATCTATATTATGTCGAATGAGTAGATACTTCCAATAAGTCAGCTCCCAGAATATGCTCCTTTTCTTCCAACCACACTTGCACATCCTCACAAGATATTTATTTATCTCATCAGAATTAGGCTGAGATACTGGGAGAAATCCATAACTATCTATTTGTTCAATGATTTCTTCACCTGAAGCATGGACTACTGGGGGAGGTTTTCTGACTACAACATTCTTTAGAAAATTTTTCTTATTTCGACTAAAAGGGTGATCCAGTGGTAGAAATTTACGATGATTATCAAACCAAGATACCTTCCCACTGCAAGACAATGAAAATGCATCGGACTCTGTCATGCAATGTGGGCATGCTAATTTACCAGTCGTGCTCCATCCCGACAACATTGAGTATGCTGGAAAATCACTGATCGTCCATAATAAGGTCGCATGCAATGTAAAATTAGTTTTACTTGCAATATCATAAGTAACCGACCCTACATTTCATAATTCATTAAGCTCGACAATTAGAGGTTGCAAGAAAACATCTATCTTATCTTTTGGATTAACTGGATCAAGAATAAGCACGGTAAGGAACATAAATTCATCTTTCATGCACATCCATGGTGGTAAATTGTACGGTGTTAATATAACTGGCCAAGATGAATATTGTTGTCCCGACTGACCAAATGGTTGAAATCCATCTGCAGAAAGTCTCAATCTCACATTTCGTGGTTTCATTGCAAAGGAGGGAAACACAATATCAAGATGTTTTCATGCAGGAGAATCACAAGGATGACACATTATACCTCCTTCGTGCTCATGCTCATGCTCATGCTCATGATGCCACAACATGTGGCCAGCTGTAGCTGCAGATGCATACAAGCGTTGAAGTCTAGCAGTTAACGGAAAATAATACATCACTTTCCAAGCAATATTTTTCCTCTTCTTCCCTAGTATGCGAGTACGATGCTTAAAACGAGGGTGAGTACAGATTTTACATTCATTCAAATCACTGTCTTCATTCCAAAATATCATGCAGTTGTTTATACAACAATCAATCTTCTCTACAGGCAAACCTAAACCTCTGATCAATTTCTTTGTTTCATAGAAGTTATCAGTCATTATGTTATCAGTAGGGAGCAACTCTGACATCAATTGACAAATGTCATCGTAACATCTTTCTGAGAAATGATGTTCTGCTTTTATATTGAATAACTTTGTTGTAGCTGATAGTTGTGAATAACCAGAAGGAATGTCTTCCCACACTTCTCTTTCACTAGCCTTTAACATTTCATATAGTTGTGGATATTTAGGGGTTGGTATTTCATCTATATTCGAATAATCAACTGCATTCATCGCATCTTGAACCATTGATTGCATTGAAATATCAATATTATTTGATGCTTCAGGAGCGGTAACAGTAGTCCCAGAATACGAACCACCAGATGACCCAATTGGTTCATATAAATAAGGCTCTCTATGACAATACCAATTATAGTAATTTGGCACAAAACCATTTCTATATATGTGCATTTTTACAGTATCCTCATTGTTGGAGTGTATACTGAAAGCCTAAGCTTTGTAAACATTCATTATGTATAAAGAATCACATTTGGTCAAATTGTCTACATTTGTTTGTAGTTGTTCATTTAATTTATATTGTAGATAACATAGTATGTGGTGTCACATGCAGAAGATGATGTTATCAGTACCTTATAAATTATAAACAGTAGCTCACGACCAAAATGGAAAGGAACAAATCATTAGAAGGTCGTAGTGTAATTAGGTATTAGTTTATCTTGACTATATAATTACACTAGTACACTCAGAGTGTATTGAGTAGGACCATTTGAGGTCGTTTCTTTTATACTGACTTTATAAAGGAACAAAGACCTCGGTTATTATGGAAGTGTGTACTCTTAATCCTAATATAATAACAAGCATATATATTTGATATTTATTTCTTTAATTTATCAATGGGTGAGATTTAGTTCGATGAATCAATAAGCCCGATAAGTTGGGAAATGATATCACTTATAGTGTGTGTTGTTGATTATAGAAGGAAACTGTCCTAGAGATACTAGGTTGATAATGTCCTCAAGAGGAGCTCATAAGGATTGTCATGTTAAACCCTGCAGGTGGACCTAGTCCGACATGACAATAAGGTTGAGTGGTACTACTCTTGGATTTAGATATTAATTAAATGAGTTGTCAGTAACTCACTTAATTAGTGGACATTCGATATCTTAAACACAGGGAGACTAACACACTCATAATAAGAAGGAGCCCAAAAATGTAATTTGGGATTGGTGCGGTAGTTCAATAATAGTTCTCTAGTGGAATGAATTATTATTGATAAAATTAAGTTGTGTGTTCGGGGCGAACACGGGATGCTTAATTTTATCGGGAGACCAAAACCAATTTCTCCTCTCGGTCCCTATCGTAGCCTCTTATTTATAGAGTACTATACCCACCTATATCCACCTTCTATACCCACCAATAGGGGGCCGGCCAAGCTAGCTTGGGAACCAAGCTAGGGCCGGCCTAGGTATAAGATTGGGTGGCCGGCCCTAGCTTGAACCCAAGCTAGTGGGGGCCGGCCAAATTAAATTAAAAAAGAAATTTAATTTTAATTTTTATTATGTGGAAGATATAATTTATTAAAGAGATTTAAAATTAAAATATCTCTCTTGTAAAAGATCTACAATAGATTAAAATACCTAGCTTTATATGCCAAAGATATAATTGGTTCATTTCCGAAGGTTGCTTTCTCTTAAAATTTAGAAGATGTGTTACTAATTTCCATTTGTTGCATCGTGGGAGTTATTGGATTATAAATTGTCAACCATCATACCAGAATAGATAACTTTCCTATTTTTCTTGATAACAACTTTGTTATCAAAATAGACACAATATCTATAATAGTTTAGAAACTGAAATCAGGTTCTTTCTAAACTTGGTACGTAAAGATAATTTCTTAAAATCCATATTTTATTCTTATCAAAGGGTAAACATCTCCCACTGCAACAGCTACCACTTTTACAGTAGTGCCCATGTGGACTGTGATTTACCTTTCATTTAGTTGTCGGGTTTCCTGGAACCCTGCAATGAATTGCAGACATGATTAATGGCATCTTGTATCTACACTCCAGGTTCTGGTAGATAACACCACTGGACATGTTTCAACTAATGAATTAAATACATCTAAATTGTTCTTAGTTCTAAGAAGACAGTCTACCTTAATGTCCAAGTCCTATTTCCAATCATTACAATTGGGACTAATAAGTCTTTTTCTATAGTATGACTACTAGGGATTGACAAACATCCTAAGAATCACAAAAATATTTGGTCAAGATCAACTCCTTAAAATCTCCATGAATTTTGTGTATACAAAATCGAAGAGGAGATTTTATTCATTAATTTTATTATCTCGTCAACTTTACTTTATGACGTAATAAAATTAATAGTTGATCTGTCTTTGATCAAATATTTGGTCAAAACTCTTTGAATTTAAAATAAAATATTGATTCCTCAAACAATATTATTTAAATTCACCAACACCTCAAACACCGTGAATTTTGCATGCCACGTTAGTGTGGACGTATACAAATTCAACATTTGTAAAAGGAGGGTTTTACCGATTAACTATCTTGTCAACGTATCTTTATGACAAATAAAATTATCTCAAACACCGTTAATTTTGTATGCCACGTTAGTGTGGACGTATACAAAATCAATCATTTGTAAGAGGGGTTTAACCCTTTAATTTTATTATCTTGTCAACCTAGTTTTATGACAAATTAATAGTTGGTTTCATTTGGTCACACAAATAATAGCAGTGACTCCGATGGGAGGATACTATTAGATGTGTCTAAGTGTATACCATTACTTGACACTAAGTCCATTAATAAGATTATGCCTCTTCCGTTGGGGAAGATCACACGCTCTTAATTAACTTCCTATAGTCATCCAAAAATGGAAGTCTGTTCTAGTGATCCACAAACAAGCTCATCCGTTATGGAGGAAGGCACTCAGAGCCAACGCGCAAGCTTGTTTGCATCACTTACAAACCAGTAATGGAGACCATGGGATTTATTTAAAAATCCCTCTCCCACTTAGTTATTTATAAACGAGGAATTTTAACTATGCTAGCCTACTAGTCATGTATACTAACATGCACACACAGCACAATATAAAAGCAATAAATAGAAAATCTAATTTTCAACTATTATGGCTTTTATCTCTAGTTGTCCTCCGTGTGTTGTCATCCCAAGCTGCTGCCATATTTGGCCACCGCCACCGGGTCTAGCATCCATCTTGCTACTAGTTCCGCTGCGCCTCTGGTCCTTAGAAGGTTCCACGCTTTGCAAGATTCGATCCGCGACATAAATAGAATTTTACATTTTGATCTTATATTCCATAAAAGGAATGTACATGTATCTAGATCAAAAATAAAATCCTAATAAAACTAAATACAGCTCCTGCTGTATTTTAATACAATCATGCACACACAGATAAATGCCCTTGACATGTCCAAGGGTCCAATCACACACATAATAACTAAAAGCCATAATAGTTGGATCCTGCATCCACAAAGTTAGCACATCCTACAATTAACCTGCCTAAATTATGTATGACATGTGCATAATTAAACTAATACCAAATACACAGAGGCAAAACCCTAGCTCTGATACCAATTCCTGGTTGCTACTCGGAAAACTTATAGGTTCCACTGTACAAAAATTTTGTACAAAGGTCTGAACCTTTTCCTAGCTACCATGTGTTCTTTTAAATTAAATTTTGGATCGCCTGCGGAACTTAACACGTTTGATCCAAAACTTAATCTATTTGTTCTTTTAGGTTTTGACTTGGATCTCCTGCGGAACTTAACACGTTCGACCCAAGTCTCCTTAAGTTATTAATTCCATTAAATATTAATTTCCATAAAAGGTTCCCAGTACTGACGTGGCGAGGCACATGGCCTTCTTGGATATGGGAGCAACCACCACCGACTAGACAAAACCTTTAATAGAAAGCTAATATTTAATTTCCTAAAATAACTTTAGGTTAACCAAAGAGAACAATCAAATCACAAGGAAAAGAAAGAAACAAAAGAACACAACTTCGAAAAAACATATTCGAAATTCTAGAACGTAAGCCTCTTGTATTTGGTATTATTTCCATAAATAACTAGCATGATGCGGAAATAGAAATTACTAGTTATACCTTGTAGAAAAACCTCTTGATCTTCTACCGTATTCCTCTTCTAACCTCGGACGTTGTGTGAGCAACGATCTACCAAGATGAGAAACCACCAACCACCTTCTTCTTCTCCAAGCAAGGTTCGGCCACAAAGGAAGAACTTTACCAAAGAAGAAAATCAAAATACTAACCAAGCTCCAAGAGATGCTAGCTTTCTCTCCTTCTTCTTCTTCTTCTCCAAGTAGTATCCGGCCACCACAAGAACTCCAAGAGAGATGAAGTATTCGGCCACCACAAGAGGAAGAGAGGGAGAGGGTAATGGCCGGCCACAACACCAAGGAGAAAGGGAGAAACAATAGAGGTTGTGTCTTGTGAAGGCACCCTCACCCCTTCTTTTATATTCCTTGGCCTAGGCAAATTAGGAAATTTAATTACAATAAAATTTCCTTAATTTCCTTGACATGATTTATTTGAGAAAAATAAAATAAAATTTCCCAAATAAACTCTAATGGCCGGCCACATCAAGAGGAAGCAAATTGGACAAGTTTTAATCAACAATTAAAACTTTCCTTATTTGTTTCCGGAAATTTTAAAAAATAAAATTTCTCTTTAAAAATCTCTTCATGGTTAATAAAACGAAATATCTATAATTTTAATTTTATTAACATGTGAATAATTTTAAAGAGAAAATAAAAAAAAAAAACTCTCCAATCTACAAATAAGGAAAGAGATCTAATCTCTTTCTTTAATCTTTTGTAAATCTTTTACAAGAGAGATATTTTAATTTTAATTCTCTTTAAATTATATCTTCCACATAATAATAAAATCTAAAATTAAATTTCTTTTTTATTTAATTATGGCCGGCCCTACTAGCTTGGGTTCAAGCTAGGGCCGACCACCTTAAACCCAAGCTTAGGCCGGCCCTAGCTTGGTTCCCAAGCTAGCTTGGCCGGCCCCCTTTAGGTGGGTATAGAAGGTGGGTATATGTGGGTATAGTACTCTATAAATAAGAGGCTACGATAGGGACCGAGAGGAGGAATTGGTTTTGGTCTCCCGATAAAATTAAGCATCCCGTGTTCACCCCGAACACACAACTTAATTTTATCAATGATAATTCATTCCACTAGAGAATTATCATTGAACTACCGCACCAATCCCAAATTATATTTTTGGGCTTCTTCTTATTATGAGTGTGTTAGTCTCCCTGTGTTTAAGATATCAAATGTCCACTAATTAAGTGAGTTACTGACAACTCATTAATTAATATCTAAGTCCAAGAGTAGTACCACTCAACCTTATTATCATGTCGGACTAAGTCCACCTGCAGGGTTTAACATGACAATCTTTATGAGCTCCTCTTGAGGACATTATCAACCTAGTATCTCTAGGACACAGTTTCCTTCTATAATCAATAACACACACTATAAGTGATACCATTTCCCAACTTATCGGGCTTATTGATTCATCGAACTAAATCTCACCCATTGATAAATTAAAGAAATAAATATCAAATATATATGCTTGTTATTATATTAGGATTAAGAGTACACACTTCCATAATAACCGAGGTCTTTGTTCCTTTATAAAGTCAGTATAAAAGAAACGACCTCAAATGGTCCTACTCAATACACTCTGAGTGTACTAGTGTAATTATATAGTCAAGATAAACTAATACCTAATTACACTACGACCTTCCAATGGTTTGTTCCTTTCCATCATGGTCGTGAGCTACTGTTTATAATTTATAAGCTACTGATAACATGATCTTCTGTGTGTGACACCACACACCATGTCATCTACAATATAAATTAATTGAACAACTACATTTATCATAAATGTAGACATTCGACCAATGTGATTCTTATTTCTAGATAAATGTTTATACCAAAAGCTAGGCTTTTAGTATACACTCCAACTGCGCGTTGGCTCTGAGTGTCTTTCTCCATAACGGATGAGCTTGTTTGTGGATCACTAGAACATACTTCTATTTTTGGATGACTATAGGAAGTTAAATAAGAGCGTGTGATCTTCCCCAACGGAAGGGGCATAATCTTATTAATGGACTTAGTGTCAAGTAATGGTATACACTTAGACACATCTAATAGTATCCTCCCCATCGGAGTCACTGCTATTATTTGTGTGACCAAATGATACCAACTATTAATTTTATTTGTCAAAAAGTTAGATTGACAAGATAATAAAATTAATGGGTTAAAACCCTCCTTTTACAAATGTTGAATTTGTATACGTCCACACTAACGTGGCATACAAAATTCACGGTGTTATGAGGTGTTGGTTAATTTAAAATAGTATTGTTTGAGGAATCAATATTATTCTAAATTTAGAGTTCTGACCAAAAGTTATTTGTGATTCTTAGGATGACTTTCAACCCACTGTCCATCATACTTCAACAGAATAGACTTACTGGACATAATTACATAGATTGGAAAAGAAACCTAGACATTGTTCTTACTGCTGAAAGCTACAAATTTGTACTGACTGAGCTGTGCCCTGAAGCACCTACTAGTGAATCTACCCAAGAGGAGATTGAATATCATAGGAAATGGGTAAAAGCAGATGAGATGGCGCGGTGTTACATTTTTGCTTCAATGTCAAATGTATTGCAACATCAGCATCAAGATTTACCAACAGCCTATGATATTATGAACAATCTCAAGGAACTCTTTGGTCATCAGGATAGGGCTTCTAGGCAAGAAGCCATGAGAAAGATAATGACAGTCACCATGCAAGAGGGTACTCCTGTGAGGGGTCATATCCTAAAGATGATGGCTTATCTGAACGAGATACAGATCCTTGGAGGAGAAATTGATGGGGAAACCCAGATCGATATGATCCTCCAAACGCTACCTAGAAGTTTTGAGCAGTTCCGCCTGAACTATAATATGAATAAGAGGATTTATTCATTAGCAGAACTACTGACAGAATTTCAAGCAGCAGAAGGATTATTTCGTCACAATGCTCAAATTCACTATGCTGAAAATGGTTCTACTTCTAAACCGAGAGGAAAGAAGAAGAAGAAACAAGCTGGTTCAGCAAAGAAAGTGAAAGAAGCCGAAGGGCAAGTGCTTCATCTGCAAGCAGGCAGGACATTGGAAGGCGGACTGTCCTCGTAGGAACCAAAACAAAGGTATATCTCATGCTCTAGTTGTTGAAACATGTTTAGCGGTGTTATCTACCAGCACCTGGTGTGTAGATACGGGAGCCACTGATCATGTCTGCAATTCCTTGCAGGGGTTCCAGGAAACCCGACGACTATCTGAAGGAGAAATTACCATCTACATGGGCAATGCTACTAAGGTGGCAGCTGTTGCAGTGGGAGACGTCTACTTATCTTTTAGTAGAAATAAAAATTTGGTTTTAAGAAATTGTCTTTATGTACCCAGTTTTAGAAAGAATTTAATTTCAGTTTCTAAACTGTTTCTAGATGGATATTCTATTTTTTCAGTAACGATGTAGTTATTAAAAGAAATAATGTGATTATCTGTTCTGGTGCATTGGTTGGCAATTTGTATACTTTAAATCTAATTTCTTCCACAAAGCAAAACATGGAAATTTATAACTCATCTTCTAATTCTAATAAGAGAAAAGAACATTCGGAAATGAACCAAGCATATCTTTGGCATCTAAGGCTTGGTCATATTAACTTAAGTAGGATTCAGAGGCTTATAGCCGATGGACTTTTGGGTTCATTATAGTTGGAAAATTTTCCAACTTGTGAATCCTGCTTGGAAGGTAAAATGACCAAGAGGCCGTTCAAGGCCAAGGGGTATAGAGCCAAAGAAGTGTTAGAGTTGGTTCACTCTGATTTATGTGGTCCTATGTCTGTCCAGGCAAGAGGAGGTTTTGAATATTTTGTCTCTTTCATAGACGATTATTCAAGATATGGATACATTTACCTAATGCGCCGCAAGTCCGAGTGCTTTGATAAGTTCAAAGAGTACAAGGCTGATGTGGAGAAACGACTAGGTAAAAGTATCAAGACACTACGGTCAGATCGTGGTGGCGAGTACCTCTTAGGAGAGTTTAGGAATTACTTATCAGAGGCCGGGATTCAATCCCAATTGTCTGCACCTAGAACACCCCAACAGAATGGTGTAGCAGAACGAAGGAACAGGACTCTTATGGAGATGGTTAGATCGATGATGAGTTATTCAGAATTATCAAATTTATTTTGGGGATATGCTCTGGAAACAGCAGTATACATTCTGAACTTAGTACCTTCTAAATCAGTTTCTACTACTCCCATAGAATTGTGGAATGGGGGAAAACCCAGTCTAAGACATATTCGGATTTGGGGTAGTCCAGCACATGTGCTGAAACCAGATGCTGATAAGTTAAAATCTCGTACAGAAGTTCGCGTGTTTGTAGGATATCCCAAAGGAACGAAAGGTGGTTTATTTTATAGTCCTAAAGACCAGAAGGTCATTGTTAGCACCAATGCCCAGTTTTTAGAAGAAAACTATATAATGGATCACAAGCCCAGTAGCAAAGTTGTTTTAGAAGAACTTAAAGAGGACACGTCTACTTCAGTACCAACAGTACAAGATGAAGTACCACAAGAGACTGCAACACGTGTCACACATGATACACAACCACAGATAGTGCCTCGTCATAGTGGGAGGGTTGTAAGGCAGCCTGAAAGATTCATGTTTTTGGGAGAGTCTTCGGACTTGATCCCGGGTAAACATGAACCTGATCCACGAACATATGATGAAGCACTCCAAGATATAGATGCAGCATCTTGGCAAAAGGCAATGAATTCTGAAATAGAGTCTATGTACTCTAATAAGGTCTGGGAACTTGTAGAACCACCTGATGGTGTAAAAGTCGTTGGATGCAAGTGGATCTACAAAAGGAAAAGAGGGACAAACGGGAAGGTAGAAACCTTCAAAGCTAGGCTTGTTGCGAAAGGGTACACTCAGAAAGAGGGAATCGATTATGAGGAAACCTTTTCACCGGTAGCCATGCTTAAGTCTATCCGGATACTCTTATCCATTGCTGCTCATATGGATTATGAGATTTGGCAAATGGATGTCAAGACAGCTTTCCTTAATGGAAGTCTTGAAGAGAACATCCATATGAAGCAACCAGAAGGGTTCATTGAAAAAGGCAAAGAGTATCTAGTGTGCAAGCTCAATCGGTCCATTTATGGACTGAAGCAAGCTTCAAGGTCTTGGAACATCTGGTTTAATGATGTAATCCAGTCATATGGATTTATTCAGTGTCCGGATGAGTCTTGTGTATACAAGAAGTGTAACGGAAACGTGGTGGTATTTCTTGTACTATACGTAGATGATATTTTGTTAATTGGCAACAATGTCAAGGTATTATCAGACGTAAGGGTATGGTTGTCCAAACAATTTGATATGAAGGACTTAGGAGATTGTGCACACATTCTCGGGATCAAAGTAATAAGGGATCGCAAGAAAAGAATGTTGTGTCTGTCCCATGCTTCATATATAGATACAATCCTTACTCGTTTTAGCATGCAAGATTCCAAGAAAGGTTTCTTACCTTTCAGGCATGGAATAGCTCTATCTAAAGAGATGTCTCCTAAGACTTTAAAGGAGATAGAAGACATGAAAGCAGTTCCTTATGCCTCGGCTGTAGGAAGCCTTATGTATGCAATGCTATGTACGAGACATGATATTTATTTTGCCGTGGGCATGGTCAGCAGATATCAGAGTAACCCTGGACTGCGGTAAAGCATATATTAAAGTACCTGAGAAGGACTAAAGATTATATGCTAGTTTACCAAGCAGACGATTTACTCCCTGTGGGTTACACGGATTCAGATTTCCAATCAGATAGGGACAATAGTAAGTCTACATCAGGCTATGTGTTTACTTTAGGAGGTGGAGCCATTTCATGGAGGAGTGTTAAGCAGAAATGCGTTTCGGACTCAACCATGGAAGCAGAAGCCTCTGAGGCAGCTAAAGAAGCGGTATGGCTCAGGAACTTTCTAATGGACTTAGATGTGATTCTGGTTTGCCCAAAATCATCACAATTTATTGTGATAATAGTTGCAAACTCGAAGGAACCACGAGCTCATAAAGCAAGTAAACATATAGAGCGCAAGTACCACTTGATACGAGATATCGTGAAGCGAGGAGAAGTTGTCATCGCCAAGATTGCATCAGCGGATAACCTGGCAGATCCTTTCACTAAGGCCCTTCCGGCAAAAGCTTTTGATCGGCATGTGGAGGGAATTGGAATCAGATGTATGGTAGAAGATATGGCAGCTTAGTCATTAGTATAAGTGGGAGATTGTTAGAGTGTATACTGAAAGCCTAAGCTTTGTAAATATTCATTATGTATAAAGAATCACATTTGGTCAAATTATCTACATTTGTTTGTAGTTGTTCATTTAATTTATATTGTAGATAACATAGTATGTGGTGTCACATGCATAAGATGATGTTATCAGTACCTTATAAATTATAAACAGTAGCTCACGACCAAAATGGAAAGGAACAAACCATTAGAAGGTCGTAGTGTAATTAGGTATTAGTTTATCTTGACTATATAATTACACTAGTACACTCAGAGTGTATTGAGTAGGACCATTTGAGGTCGTTTCTTTTATACTGACTTTATAAAGGAACAAAGACCTCGGTTATTATGGAAGTGTGTACTCTTAATCCTAATATAATAACAAGCATATATATTTGATATTTATTTCTTTAATTTATCAATGGGTGAGATTTAGTTCGATGAATCAATAAGCCCGATAAGTTGGGAAATGGTATCACTTATAGTGTGTGTTATTGATTATAGAAGGAAACTGTGTCCTAGAGATACTAGGTTGATAATGTCCTCAAGAGGAGCTCATAAGGATTGTCATGTTAAACCCTGCAGGTGGACCTAGTCCGACATGACAATAAGGTTGAGTGGTACTACTCTTGGATTTAGATATTAATTAAATGAGTTGTCAGTAAGTCACTTAATTAGTGGGCATTCGATATCTTAAACACAGGGAGACTAACACACTCATAATAAGAAGGAGCCCAAAAATGTAATTTGGGATTGGTGCGGTAGTTCAATAATAGTTCTCTAGTGGAATGAATTATTATTGATAAAATTAAGTTGTGTGTTCGGGGCGAACACGGGATGCTTAATTTTATCGGGAGACCAAAACTAATTTCTCCTCTCGGTCCCTATCGTAGCCTCTTATTTATAGAGTACTATACCCACCTATACCCACCTTCTATACCCACCAATAGGGGGCCGGCCAAGCTAGCTTGGGAACCAAGCTAGGGCCGGCATAAGATTGGGTGGCCGGCCCTAGCTTGAACCCAAGCTAGTGGGGGCCGGCCAAATTAAATTAAAAAAGAAATTTAATTTTAATTTTTATTATGTGGAAGATATAATTTATTAAAGAGATTTAAAATTAAAATATCTCTCTTGTAAAAGATCTACAATAGATTAAAGAAAGAGATTAGATCTCTTTCCTTATTTGTAGATTGGTGAGAATTTTTATTTTCTCTTTAAAAATTATTCACATGTTGTAAAATTAAAATTATGAAAAAAAAATTTTATCAACCATGAAGAGATTTTTGAAGAGAAATTCTAATTTAAAATTTCCGGAAACAAATTAGGAAGTTTTAATTGTTGATTGAAACTTGTCCAATTTGTTCTTCATGATGTGGCCGGCCACTTGAATTTAATTGGGGAAATTTTATTTTATTTTTCTTAATTAAATCATGTCAAGGAAATTAAGAAAATTTTATTGTAATTAAATTTCCTAATTTGCCTAGGCCAAGGAATATAAAAGAAGGGGTGAGGGTGCCTTCACAAGAGATAACCTCTATTTTATTTCTCACCCTCTTTTGTTCCTTGGTGTGGTCAGCCATCCTTTCCCTCTCTTCTTCTTGTGGTGGCCAAACCCCTCTCTTTCCTTGGAGCTCTTGTGGTGGCCGGATACTACTTGGAGAAGAAGAAGAAGAAGGAGAGGAAGCGAGCATCTCTTGGAGCTTGGTTAGTGTTTTGATTTTCTTCCTTGGTGAAGCTTTTTCCTTTATGGCCGAACCTAGCTAGGAGGAGAAGAAGGTGGTTGGTGGTTTCTCATCTCGGAAGATCGTTGCCCACATAACGTCCGAGGTTAGAAGAGGAATACGGTAGAAGATCAAGAGGTCTTTCTAAAAGGTATAACTAGTAATTTTTCTTTCCGCATCATATTAGTTATTTTTGGAAATAATACCAAATACAAGAGGCTTACGATTCTAGAATTTCGAATATGTTTTTCGATATTGTGTTCTTTTGTTTTTTCTTTTCCTTGTGATTTGATTGTTCTTTTCGGTTAACCTAAAGTTATTTTAGGAAATTAAATATTAGCTTTCTATAAAAGGTTTTGTCTAGTCGGTGGTGGTTGCTCCCATATCCAAGAAGGCCATGTGCCTCGCCACGTCAGTACTGGGAACCGATTATGGAAATTAATATTTAATGGAATTAATAACTTAAGGTGATTTGGGTCGAACGTGTTAAGTTCCGCAGGAGACCCAAGTCAAAACCTAAAAGAACGAATAGATTAAGTTTTGGATCAAACGTGTTAAGTTCCGCAGGCGATTCAAAAATTTAATTTAAAAGAACACATGGTAGCTAGGAAAAGGTTCATACCTTTGTACAAATTTTTGTATAATGGAACCTCTAGGTTTTCCGAGTAGCAACCAACACTCATCACGAAATGCTCTATTTTGACATTTTTATGATTGCACGGACACTGTAACTCAGCACCATTCATACATTCTGGATGACTTTTAGCAAAGTTCACAAACTGTTCAACTTCAATAATAAAATCATCTCTGATAAAATCATTGTCTAATCGATTGTACATCCAAGCTTTGTTCATATACATTGTTATAACCTAAAGAAAATATAATTTGAAACATTATTAAACTTGTATCACTTGAAATAAGCTTAAATAAAGAATTATGTGCAAAATTTCATCTCACGATCATCATATCATATTACCAAAAATCTCCTCTACACTAAAGCAAATAAATGAAACTATTATAAACATGTTGTTCTTATAGCATCATCAAATGAAATAATCATACATATATGAGAAGCATCGATCAAACACCTGTTGGCCACTACATTTTATGCAAGTACAATAGCGATATGGATCAAAAGATGTCACGACACTAAAATTTTCTAGGGTTTTGGATGTGCTCAGCTACGACACAGTAGCAAAGCACAGCTACAATTGCGAGCAGGCTGCTGGCCGCGAGCAGGGCACAGCGACTGTCGGCCGTGTGAAAACCAAAGAGGAGAGAGGAGAAGAGCATACCTGAGAGATCGCCGGATCGCGGTGAATGGGAGGAGAGGGCACGAGATTGCTGTTGAGAGCCGCTGGAAAATCGCTGAGAGAATCGCTGCTGGAAAATTGGAGGAAAAAGAGGGTCGCGCGAAGAGGAAAGCTAAGCCGATCGGTGCCCTAAATCGTGAGTTACCGACGGAACACTAATTCCGTCGGTAATTACCGACAGGGCACTAATTCCGTCGGTAATTACCGACGGAATTAACAATTACGTCGGTGCTTACGTCTGGTTAATGGACCCAGCTTTACCGAATTTAAAAGATAACGGGTATGGGCCGAACCCCCGCCGACGGAAACATACATCCGTCGGTGTTTACCGACGGAATTCGATTTCCGTCGGTAAAGTTTACGCTCGCACCCGTTAGATTTAAAACCCGTTAAAACTTGTTCCCGTTAATTTACCTATTTACCGACGGAGTATTAATTCCGTCGGAAATACATAAACCCTAAACCCGGATCTTGTAAATCCGTTATCTCGTCGCGCGACATTCCGACTGAATTTAGTTCCTTCGGTAATTACCGACTGATTATCCAAATCCGTCGGTATTTACCGATGGAATTAATAATTCCGTCGGTAAATACCGACGGAATTAGGTTTCCGTCGGTAATCATCGACGGAACCTATATCCGTCGGAAAATACCGACAGAATTAGATTCAGTCGGCAAACGTCGACGGAGTTGTGATTTCGTCGGTACCCCCGTCGTTAATCACAGACATGTTTGTAGTGATACCAATTGTTAGAACTAAAGAATCAGATATCTCCGTGATAGTATGAAATTGTTCACTTTAAACTTAAGTTCATTTTTAAACTCTACTCAAAATATCTTATATCAAAAAAGATATCTTTCTCTTTTAAACTCATAATCTTTTTTATAATCTTTTTTATGTATTTCCGTTGCAACCCAACATTCAAGTTAGTCGAGTTAACCGGATCAAATAAACTGAGATATGGATTAGATATATTGAACGAACCAACCAAACTAAAGATTTTGCTTTCTTTCCGAGAACTTATAATAGCTTTCACCAGCAGCGGCGGCGGTACTCCGGCGAGACTCCTATCCGCAGGCACATTGTCGATGATCGTGTACCTCCGCTTACCGTGGTAGCAGAGGAACCTCCGGGACGTGCCGTGGCTGCTGCTCAAGTTGAACCACTACTTTGTGCCGGCTCTGTTTCTAGTGCAGGAGCAAGAGGAGGAGCTTGGCCGGTAACTGCTCTCGAAGCTCAGAGTCCTTTAGATTTTTCTTGTTCGAAGTTGATATACAGTTCTATTTCCGGGTCAGTCATTCCAAGGCTAATCTAAGGTTACTGGATTTATCAATTTTTTTATTTATCATTAAATTGTCTTCATTTGCCATGGCAAAAAATGAATATATTCATCTCAGCGCCCCCATCAACCCATCCTAAGGTCATTAAATTGTCTTCAAGAATATAGTTGTGATGATAAATAAATGATTATTTATTGTAGCATCGAATTTCTGTACTGTATAACTCACCTTTATGATAAATAAATGATTGTTTATTATCATTTTTTCATTATTAAAGATGTACAAATAATATCATATTTTATTATGAGTCAATTATATCAATTTCAATCTATTTAATTTCAAAATTAATGCATAATTAATTTTTATTAATAATACTTAATTAATTTTTTCACTAGCTTTGATTTAATTTTTAGCTAATGAATTTAGATTATGGTCCGTTAGATTTACCATAAAAAAATAAAATAGTGCACATTCTATTTTTTTTAATCAAAAACACTTTTATTTTAGTACTAATTATAGTAATTTTAAACTTTTATAATATTGATAGTAAATTTGATAAAGTTAGCAATTTCAATTAAATTAAAATAATTTTAAACTAAGTTAATTTTTTTAATATAATAATATCTATGCATAATAATTTTGAATAAGATTTTTTTATGATAATAAGTATTTAATCTTTTTCTTAGTTTGCCTAATTAAATTTCAATTATAATTTATGCATATTCAAAATTCATTGGATTTTCGAATGAAAAAAAATGTCCTTTATTAGGAATGTAGCTACATATTTTTGTTTCATGCCTTACAGTTAAGGTGACATTTGTTAGGATAGAATGTGTCTTGTAATTTAATGAGAATTATATTATATAGTTGATTATTTTATTTGATTTATTTTAAATTTATATTATAATGTAATTTTGATTATAAAAAATAATAAAGTTTTATAAGCTGTATTACAAAGTAAATACTATGTAATCTGATTACATTACGAGGTCATCTTTTAATCAAAATTTAAATGTCGAATATACCTCTAGTCCGTTGTTTGCCGTCGCCCACCGTAGCACGTCGGTTGCCGCCCGCCGCCACCCAACACGTCATGCCAGTCGTCACCCGCATGCCGACCGGCGCCCGCCACCGCCCAACGCCGCATGCCAGTCGTCGCCCGCATGCCGACCGGCGCTCGCCGCATGTCGGCCCGTTGCCACCACCGGCCGCCAACCATCGGTGCCCCGGCAGCCGCCGTCGGTTGTCGTCGACGCCCGTTGGTGATGGTCGGCGGTTGCCGACGACGGAGGCCGGTGACCGGCGATTGCCTACAGCAACGACCGACGGTTGTCGGCGATGGCGGCCACTGGTTGTCAATAGCTACCACAAGCTCCGGCAGAGGTACAATCGTCGCCGATAGAAATCACAGGATATTTTTGTCATTTTATAATAATACGAATTACATTTCTTATAAAAAATAATGGACACCAAATAAAAAAATATAATCATCTTTTAATCAAATATTACATACATTACATTATCAAACATAATAATGTAATTAAGATTACATTACATTACAAATTTAATTTCATTATAAGCTCAATTATATTATACTCAACCAAACATAGTCTAAATACATAGCTAGCCAGAACAATTTTAATTTAAATTGTGTATAGACTAAAATTACTATAATTATACTGGAATAACCGAATAAGATACTATCTTGATATTTTACTCAATACAAATGACATAAATTAAATGGAATGATAAATATTATTGTTAAATGTCATTAAGTATTGATCCTGTTCAAGTGTTGAGTCGATGGACACTGGGGATGTGGTGTTTCTGTTGACTGATCGAAGACTCCCAAGACGTAGCTCCTTTGTCGCCGTGAACCTACAAACACAACGCCTAGCCGGGGAGGGGTTCCCGGCGACGACCCTGCGATGACCCTGTGACGCTCAAGTCAAACCTCCGACAGAAGGATGTAGAGCAAAGAAGCGAGAACTGTAGCTACAGTAATGAAGTGAGCATACCTCCGTCGAAATCCAGAGGTCCTTATATAGGGCTCCCCCAAAGGCGCACGCACGCACGCTCCCCGAGGCGTGCACACCCCTCGAAGTATATCGGAATGAGTGTGTCGGAAAAGCGTGTCTGACACCATACCTCAATAGTACGAGCATATCCCTGACGCGACAGTGGAAACTTCCACCATACGATTCTCTATCTGACTCTGCTGCCGACTATGCCGCCTGTTGGTGACGTTGTTCCCTAAGAAGATATCGCTAACTGCTCCCCTTGGCCCTTTCCGGGCCGAGCGGGGGAGTCGCTTGCTGTCCTAGCTGGCAGCCTGGTCGGGCCAAGCGTGATGTCCGCTCGGCGCTGATGCACACCAGGCCGCCTGTATGCCCCGGCTGCATAGTCGAGAACATGTCCGCTCGGCAAATATCCTCCCTTCATGCCTGAGCCTTTGAGCGTCGGAAACTCGGGGATTAATCCGAGCTGTAGTAGTGTTGTGCCAGGTACTCCCTCTGTCCGATCGGGGAAGTGAATGGCCCGTTCGGTCAAGCTCCTTTGGCGTTGACTGCATTGACCTTTTGACCTTCCACATGTCACTGACCCTCCTCGGGCGGAGAGCCCCCTCCCGTAGCCGGATCACGTGCCTCCCCTGTTAGAGTGTATACTAAAAGTCTAACTTTTGGTATAAACATTTATCTAGAAATAAGAATCACATTGGTCAAATGTCTACATTTATGATAAATGTAGTTGTTCAATTAATTTATATTGTAGATAACATGGTGTGTGGTGTCACACACAGAGGATCATGTTATCAGTACCTTATAAATTATAAACAGTAACTCACGACCATAATGGAAAGGAACAAACCATTGGAAGGTCGTAGTGTAATTAGGTATTAGTTTATCTTAACTATATAATTACACTAGTACACTTAGAGTGTATTGAGTAGGACCATTAGAGGTCGTTTTTTTTATACTGACTTTATAAAGAAACAAAGACCTCAGTTGTTATGGAAGTGTGTGCTCTTAATCCTAATATAATAACAAGCACATATATTTGATATTTATTTCTTTAATTTATCAATGGGTGAGATTTAGTTCGATGAATCAATAAGCCCGATAAGTTGGGAAATGATATCACTTATAGTGTGTGTTGTTGATTATAGAAGAAAGCGTGTCCTAGTGATCTAGGTTGAGAATGTCCCCAAGAGGAGCTCATAAGGATTGTCATGTTAAACCCTGCGGGTGGACTTAATCCGACATGACGATGAAGTTGAGTGGTACTACTCTTGGAGCTAGATATTAATTAAGTGAGTTGTCAGAACTTACTTAATTAGTGGACATTTGTTATCTTAAACACGGGAGACTAACACACTCATAATAAGAAGGAGCCCAAAATGTAATTTGGGATTGGTGCGTAGTTCAATAATAGTTCTTTAGTGGAATGAATTATTATTGATGAAATTAAGTTGTGTGTTCGGGCGAACACGGATGCTTAATTTCATCGGGAGACCAAAACCAATTCCTCCTCTCGGTCCCTATCGTAGCCTCTAGTATATAGAGATTTATACCCACCGATACCCACCTTCTTACCCATCCAATGGGGCGCCAAGCTAGCTTGGAACCCAAGCTAGGGCCGCCAAGACCAAGTGGATGAGTCATATAGGTGGCCGGCCAAAGCTTGGGTCCTTAGGTGGCTGCCACTAGAATATTAAAAGGATTTTATTAAAATTATTTCTTATGTGAATATCATGATTTTAAAGAGAGTTTAAAATTAAAAATTTCCTTTTATAACTTTCTACAAAAGATTAAGAGAAGAGATTAATCTCTTTCCTTATTTGTAGATTAAAAGGATGGTTTTAATTTTTGTAAAAACTTTTCTTATTTGTAAATCATCTACATGTTTAAAGAGAGTTTAAAATTTGAAATCTTTCCTTATTTGTTGATTAAAGGAGGATTTTAAATTTTAAGAAAACTTTCCTTTTAACCATGTTCATGATTTAAAAGAAAGTTTAAAATTAATAATTCTCTTTTATTAGTTTCTACAAAGATTGAGAAAAGATTTGATATCTTTCCTTATTTGTAGATTAAAAGAGATTTTAATTTTAGAGATAACTTTCTTTTATCCACATGTTTAAAAGAAAGATTTTAATTTATTAAATTTCATTTTATAAACCAATCATGAAGGGATTAAATTATTGAAGAAATTTTATAAATTTCTGGAGACAAATTAGGAAGTTTTAATTAATTAAAACTCTCCTTGTTTGTAACTTTAGTGTGGCCATGTAAATTGAGAAAAGGAAAATTGTTTTTAATTAAATAAATTTTTCCTTTTCATGGCAAAAGAATTAAGGAAGTTTTTAATTAAATTTCCTTATTTGCCAAGACCAAGGATTATAAAAGAGGGGGTAGAGAAGGCTTCATGGTGAACAACCTCTATTATTTCTCTCCCTCTTTTCCTTGGTGTTGTGGCCGGCCAACCTCTCTTCCTCTTGGTGGCAGAACCTTCTCTATTGGCTTGGAGCTCTTGTGGTGGCCGGATACTACTTGGAGAAGAAGAAGAAGAAGGAGAGAAAGCTTGTATCCCTTAGAGCTTGGTTGGTGTTTTGTTCTTCGTCCTTGGTGAAGCTTCTTTGTGTTGGCCGAACCTAGCTAGGAGGAGAAGAAGGTGCTTGGTGGTTTCTCATCTCGGAAGATCGTTGCCCACACAACGTCCGAGGTTAGAAGAGGAATACGGTAGAAGATCAAGAGGTCTTTCTAAAAGGTATAACTAGTAATTTTTCTTTCCGCATCATGCTAGTTATTTATGGAAATAATACCAAATACAAGAGGCTTACGATTCTAGTATTTCGAATATGTTTTTCGAAGTTGTGTTCTTTTGTTTTATTTTTCCTTGTGATTTGATTGTTCTTTTCGGTTAACCTAAAGTTATTTTAGGAAATTAAATATTAGATTTCTATAAAAGGTTTTGTCTAGTCGGTGGTGGTTGCTCCCATATCCAAGAAGGCCATGTGCCTCGCCACGTCAGTACTGGGAACCAATTATGGAAATTAATATTTAATGGAATTAATAACTTAAGGTGATTTGGGTCGAACGTGTTAAGTTCCGCAGGAGATCCAAGTCAAAACCTAAAAGAACAAATAGATTAAGTTTTGGATCAAACGTGTTAAGTTCCGCAGGCGATCCAAAATTTAATTTAAAAGAACACATGGTAGCTAGAAAAAGGTTCAGACCTTTGTACAAAATTTTTGTACAGTGGAACCTCTAGGCTTTCCGAGTAGCAACCAACAATTGGTATCAGAGCTAGGGTTTTGCCTCTGTGTATTTGGTATTAGTTTAATTATGCACATGTCATACATAATTTAGGCAGGATAATAGTAGGATGTGCTAACTTTGTGGATGCAGGATCCAACTATTATGACTTATAGTTATTATGTGTGTGATTGGACCCTTGGACATGTCAAGGGCATTTTATTATATGTGCATGATTGTATTATAAAATACAGCAGGAGCTGTATTTAGTTTTATTAGGATTTTATTTTTGATCTAGATACATGTACATTCCTTTTATGGAATATAGGATCAAAATGTAAAATTCTATTTATGTCGCGGATCGAATCTTGCAAAGTGTGGAACCTTCTAAGGACCAGAGGCGCAGCGGAACTAGGAGCAAGATGGAGGCGATAGCTAGACCCGGTGGCGGTGGCCAAATATGGCAGCAGCTTGGGATGACAACACACGGAGGATAACTAGAGATAAAAGCCATAATAGTTGAAAATTAGATTTTCTATTTATTGCTTTTATATTATTCTGTGTGTGCATGTTAGTTTACATATTTAGTAGGCTAGCATAGTTAAAATTCCTCATTTATAAATAACTAAGTGGGAGAGGGATTTTAAGTAAATCTCATGGTCTCCATTCTTGGTTTGTAAGTGATGCAAACAAGTTTGCGCTTGGCTCTGAGTGCCTTCCTCCATAACGGATGAGCTTGTTTGTGGATCACTAGAACAGACTTCCATTTTTGGATGACCATAGGAAGTTAATTAAGAGCGTGTGATCTTCCCCAACGGAAGGGACATAATCTTATTAATGGACTTAGTGTCAAGTAATGGTATACACTTAGACACATTTAATAGTATCCTCCCCATCGGAGTCACTGCTATTATTTGTGTGACCAAATGATACCAACTATTAATTTTATTTGTCAAAAAGTTAGGTTGACAAGATAATAAAATTAATGGGTTAAAACCCTCCTTTTACAAATGTTGAATTTGTATACGTCCACACTAACGTGGCATGCAAAATTCACGGTGTTTGAGGTGTTGGTGAATTTAAATAATATTGTTTGAGGAATCAATATTTTTTAAAAAAAATTCAAAAGTTTTTGACCAAATATTTGATCAAAGACAGATCAACTATTAATTTTATTCGTCATAAAGTAAAGTTGACAAGATAATAAAATTAATGGATAAAATCTCCTCTTTGATTTTGTATACGTCCACACTAACGTGGCATACAAAATTCATGGGATTTTAAGGAGTTGATCTTGACCAAATATTTTTGTGATTCTTAGGATTTAAATATTTGTCAATTCCCTAGTAGTCATACTATAGAAAAGACTTAGTAGTCCCAATTGTAATGATTGGAAATAGGACTTGGACATTAAGGTAGACTGTCTTCTAAGAACTAAGAACAATTTAGGTGTATTTAATTCATTAGTTGAAACATGTCTAGTGGTGTTATCTACCAGAACCTGGAGTGTAGATACAAGATGCCATTAATCATGTCTGCAATTCATTGCAGGGTTCCAGGAAACCCGACAACTAAAAGAAAGGTAAATCACCGTCCACATGGGCACTACTGTAAAAGTGGTAGCTGTTGCAGTGGGAGATGTTTATCCTTTGATAAGAATAAAATATGGATTTTAAGTAATTGTCTTTACGTACCAAGTTTAGAAAGAACCTGATTTCAGTTTCTAAACTATTATAGATATTGTGTCTATTTTGATAACAAAGTTGTTATCAAGAAAAATAGGGAAGTTATCTATTCTGGTATAATGGTTGACAATTTATAATCCAATAACTCTCACGATGCAACAAATGAAAATTAGTAACACATCTTCTAATTTTAAGAGAAAGCAACCTTCGGAAATGAACCAATTATATCTTTGGCATCTAAAGCTAGGTTATACTTGAGTAGGATTCATTGGTAGCTGATGAACTTTTGGGTTCATTGGTAGTGGAAATCTTTCCAACCTACGAGTCTTACTTGGAAGGAAAATAACCAAGAAGCTTTTAAGTCCAAGGGGTATGAAGTCAAAGATATGTTGAAAACGGTTCATTCTGATTTGTGTGATCCTATGACTATCTAGACAAGAGGTAGTATTGAATATTTTATCTATTTTATAGACAACTATTCAAGATACAAATAAATTTACTTAATGTACCGCAAGACTAAGTACTTTGATTAGTTCAAAGAGTACAAGGTTGATGCGGAGAAATGTTAAAGTAAAAAGTCACTATGGAAGATCGTAGTGGCAAGTACCTCTTGAGAGATTTTAGGAGTCACTTATCGAAGTTGGATTTCAATCCCAACTAACGCATCTAGTACACCCCAACAGAATGGTGTAGTAGAAAGAAGGTAAAGGACTCTTATGGAATAATTAGATAGATGATGAGTTATTCGAAAATTACCAAATTTGTTTTAAGGATAAACTCAAAATGAAAGTGAACATAGTACCTTCCAAGTTAGAACTCTCTACTCATATATAATTGCTGAATAGGTGAAAACCTATTTTGAAGCATATTCGGATTCGGGTAATCCAGCACATATGTTAAAGAGAGACAATGATAAGTTGGATAGGAGTTCACTTGTTTGTAAGTTATCCTAGATAAACAAAAGTAGGTTTATAGTCTTAAAAATCAGAAGGTCATTGTTAGCATCAATGACTGATTTTTAGAAAAGGACTATATAATGAACCACGTGCTCATAACTAAATTTGTTCTTAAGGAAATAATAAAGGACATGTCTAACCTAGTACCAACTGTACAAGATGAGATACCACAAGAAAACTGCAACACGTATCACAAATGATACACAATTGCAGTAAGTGTCTTGTCGTAGTGGGAGGGTTGTTAGGCAACCTAAAAAGATTCATGTTTTGGGAGAGTTTTTGGACTCGATCCCTGGAGGACATGAACCTGATCTCCGGTCATATGATGAAGCACTCCAAGATAAAGATGCAGCATCTTGGCAAAGAGTAATGAATAATAGAATTAGAATATATGTATTCTAATAAAATCTGGAAGCTTGTAGAATCACCAAATGGTGTAAAAGCCGTTGGGTGTAAAAAGGTCTATAATAGGAAAAGAGGGATAGACAGGAAGGTAGTAACTTTCAAAGCAAGACTTGATGAAAAAGGAAACTTTTTCACAGGTAGCCATGCTTAAGTCTATCCGGATTCTTTTGTCTATTTGGCAAGTGGATGTCAAGACAGCATTCCTTAATGGAAGTCTTGAAGAAAGCATCCATATAAAGCAACCAGAAGGGTTCATTACAACGGGCTAAGAGCATCTTGTGTGCAAGCTCAATCAATCTATGGACTGAGGCAAAGCTTCAAGGTCTTGGAACATCCGGTTTATCAAAGTAATCCAGATCTATGGATTTAGTAACCGGATAAGTCTTGTGTATACATAAGGTGTGATGGAAGCGTGGTGGTATTTCTTGTAGTATACGTAGATAACATTTTTGGTAGTTGGAAACAATATCAAAATGTTGTCAGAAGTAAGGGTATGGTTGTTCAAACAATTTGATATAAAGGACTTGGGAGAATGTATATATTCTTAAGATCAAAGTAATAAGTGATCGCAAGAAAAGAATATTTTACTTATCCCAAGCTTCATATATCAGAAAAATCCTTGCTCGTTTTAAGCATGCAAAACTCCAAGAAAGGTTTCTTACCTTTTCAGGATGGAGTAACTTTATCTAAAGATATGTCTCTGTAGACATCAAAGGAGATAAAGGAAATAAAGGCAGTTCTTTATGCTTCGGCTGTCGGAAGCCTAATGTATGCTATGCACGAGATCAAGAATCTGTTTTGCCAAGGGCATAGTTAGCAGATATCAAAGTAACCCTGGACAAGGACAGTGGATTGCAGTAAAGCATATATTGAAGTACCTTAGAGGCACTAGAGAATATATGCTAGCTTACAAGGCAGTTAATTTGGTCCCTGTGGGTTGCATGGATTTTGACTTCCAATCGGATAGGGACAATAATAAGTCGACCTCGGGGTTTTGTGTTTACTTTAGGAGGTAAAGTCATAACTATGGAAGAGTGATAAGCATAGGTGTTTTTTCTGGACTCCACCACAGAAGCTTAATATATGGCAAGCCTCTGAGGAAACCATAAAAGCTGAATGACTTAATTACCTCAAGATAGACTTAGATATGATTTCTAGTTTGTCCAAAGATTATTACAATTTATTGTAATAATAATGGTGCAGTAACAAACTCGAAGAAACCATGAGTCTATAAGGCAAGTAAACACAATAGAGCGCAAGTACTACCTAATACGAGAAATCGTATAAACGAGGAGAAGTTGTTGCCGCCTAGAATGCATCAGATGATGACCTATAGATCTTTTCACTAAGGTCCTTAAGGCGAGAGCTTTTGATGGACATGTTGAAGGGTTGGGAATCAGATGTATGGCAGCAGATATGGTAGCTTAGTCTTTTAGTATAAGTGGGAGATTGTTAGAGTGTATACTAAAAGTCTAACTTTTGGTATAAACATTTATCTAGAAATAAGAATCACATTGGTCAAATATCTACATTTATGATAAATGTAGTTGTTCAATTAATTTATATTGTAGATAACATGGTGTGTGGTGTCACACACAGAGGATCATGTTATCAGTACCTTATAAATTATAAACAGTAACTCACGACCATAATGGAAAGGAACAAACCATTGGAAGGTCGTAGTGTAATTAGGTATTAGTTTATCTTAACTATATAATTACACTAGTACACTTAGAGTGTATTGAGTAGGACCATTAGAGGTCGTTTTTTTTATACTGACTTTATAAAGAAACAAAGACCTCAGTTGTTATGGAAGTGTGTGCTCTTAATCCTAATATAATAACAAGCACATATATTTGATATTTATTTCTTTAATTTATCAATGAGTGAGATTTAGTTCGATGAATCAATAAGCCCGATAAGTTGGGAAATGATATCACTTATAGTGTGTGTTGTTGATTATAGAAGGAAACTGTGTCCTAGTGATCTAGGTTGAGAATGTCCCCAAGAGGAGCTCATAAGGATTGTCATGTTAAACCTGCAGGTGGACTTAGTCCGACATGACGATGAAGTTGAGTGGTACTACTCTTGGAGCTAGATATTAATTAAGTGAGTTGTCAGTAACTTACTTAATTAGTGGACATTTGTTATCTTAAACACAGGGAGACTAACACACTCATAATAAGAAGGAGCCCAAAATGTAATTTGGGATTGGTGCGGTAGTTCAATAATAGTTCTTTAGTGGAATGAATTATTATTGATGAAATTCAGTTGTGTGTTCGGGCCGAACACGGGATGCTTAACTTCATCGGGAGACCAAAACCAATTCCTCCTCTCGGTCCCTATCGTAGCCTCTAGTATATAGAGATTTATACCCACCTATACCCACCTTCTTACCCATCTATGGGGCCGGCCAAGCTAGCTTGGAACCCAAGCTAGGGCCGGCCAAGACCAAGTGGATGAGTCGTAGGTGGCGGCCAAAGCTTGGGTCCCAAGCTTGGGTGGACCACTAGAATATTAAAAGGATTTTTATTAAAATTATTTCTTATGTGAATATCATGATTTTAAAAGAGAGTTTAAAAATTAAAATTTCCTTTTATAACTTTCTACAAAAGATTAAGAGAAGAGATTAATCTCTTTCCTTATTTGTAGATTAAAAGGATGGTTTTAATTTTGGTAAAAACTTTCCTTATTTGTAAATCATCTACATGTTTAAAGAGAGTTTAAAATTTGAAATCTTTCCTTATTTGTTGATTAAAGGAGGATTTTAAATTTTAAGAAAACTTTCCTTTTAACCATGTTCATGATTTAAAAGAAAGTTTAAAATTAATAATTCTCTTTTATTAGTTTCTACAAAGATTGAGAAAAGATTTGATATCTTTCCTTATTTGTAGATTAAAGAGATTTTAATTTTTAGAGATAACTTTCTTTTATCCACATGTTTAAAAGAAAGATTTTAATTTATTAAATTTCATTTTATAAACCAATCATGAAGGATTAAATTATTGAAGAAATTTTATAAATTTCGGAGACAAATTAGGAAGTTTTAATTAATTAAAACTCTCCTTGTTTGTAGCTTTGGTGTGGCCGGCCATGTAAATTGAGAAAAGGAAAATTATTTTTAATTAAATAAATTTTTCCTTTTCATGGCAAAAGAATTAAGGAAGTTTTTAATTAAATTTCCTTATTTGCCAAGACCAAGGATTATAAAAGAGGGGGTAGAGAAGGCTTCATGTGAACAACCTCTATTATTTCTCTCCCTCTTTTCCTTGGTGTTGTGGCCGGCCAACCTCTCTTCCTCTTGGTGGTGGCCGAACCTTCTCTATTGGCTTGGAGCTCTTGTGGTGGCCGGATACTACTTGGAGAAGAAGAAGAAGAAGGAGAGAAAGCTTGTATCCCTTGGAGCTTGGTTGGTGTTTTGTTCTTCGTCCTTGGTGAAGCTTCTTTGTGTTGGCCGAACCTAGCTAGGAGGAGAAGAAGGTGCTTGGTGGTTTCTCATCTCGGAAGATCGTTGCCCACACAACGTCCGAGGTTAGAAGAGGAATACGGTAGAAGATCAAGAGGTCTTTCTAAAAGGTATAACTAGTAATTTTTCTTTCCGCATCATGCTAGTTATTTATGGAAATAATACCAAATACAAGAGGCTTACGATTCTAGTATTTCGAATATGTTTTTCGAAGTTGTATTCTTTTGTTTTATTTTTCCTTGTGATTTGATTGTTCTTTTCGGTTAACCTAAAGTTATTTTAGGAAATTAAATATTAGATTTCTATAAAAGGTTTTGTCTAGTCGGTGGTGGTTGCTCCCATATCCAAGAAGGCCATGTGCCTCGCCACGTCAGTACTGGGAACCAATTATGGAAATTAATATTTAATGGAATTAATAACTTAAGGTGATTTGGGTCGAACGTGTTAAGTTCCGCAGAAGATCCAAGTCAAAACCTAAAAGAACAAATAGATTAAGTTTTGGATCAAACGTGTTAAGTTCCGCAGGCGATCCAAAATTTAATTTAAAAGAACACATGGTAGCTAGGAAAAGGTTCAGACCTTTGTACAAAATTTTTGTACAGTGGAACCTCTAGGCTTTCCGAGTAGCAACCAACATCCCCCTCAAGTCTAGTCGAAAGAGGTTAAAAGTCCGACTGACTGGACAAACTCAGTTTATGGTTCCGTCAGCCATTCAATCGTGCTGCTGAAAAGGATCCGACCGGCCAGTCGAAGCCGCACGGCGAAGCACATACCAGTACTTTGCAAAAAATTTCATTGTCCCATGTCCTTGTCCGCAAGCAGTCAAAGCTAATGTCACTCGGATCTCCTTGGACTTCGTACGGATCACCCTCATTAAATCGAGCGCGTGACCATGCCCGACCTTAAATGGTCGCCGATGGTTGGCTGCCACGTGGCATCGCCGTCGTCACCCTATTATCGAAGGGTCAGGGGTGATGTGACAGGTGACAGTTCAAAATCAATGGTTGGATGTGCGCGCCGGCTCTCATGACCTAGATCGGACGGCTCCGCTCGACCGAGCCAGGTCTTTAGAAAGTCACCACACCGACTTTTGTTTCATTGTTGCTGCTTTCGTGTTCGCGTGCTCCGGCGACTCTGCGTTTAGCGCTCCGGCAATCCTTCGTCTAGTGATCAATCTCCAACTTCTCTTCTCCCTCAGCGCTTCTCTAACCGGTAAGCTTCTTGACTATCGTCTTCGCATTCGCTTGTGACTTCTTGTCCTCTGTTTCTTTTCGCCATTTCATTTGGTGAGCTTTTTCAATGTTCCTCTTGCTTTCTTACTTTCCAGACGATCTTCTTTAGCGACCCTTCAGCCTCTCCGTTTACCCACCATGGCCAATTCCTCCCAGTCGCTCGACCCTGCTCCCGGTCCATGGTACACCACCATGGAGCCCGGTTTGACGAGGGCGATGCGGCGAGCTTGATAAACGCCTTTGACCTCCCGGCCAACCATAAAATAGTTCTGGCCTCACCTTTCGACCGGCCACATATCCGCCGCGCGACGCGATTTGCTTTTTTCGTGATCAATTTGTGGCCAACCTGCGATTCCCCATCCATCTCTTTATTATTGAAGTCTGTAACTATTTTAGCCTTCAGCTCACCCAGCTTGTCCCTAACTCCTTCCGCCTCCTGTGCGAGGTTGTGGTACTGTTCAAGGTCCACAACATTCCCCTTAAGCCTCAAACATTTCACTACTTCTATTATCCTAAGCAGCCCGAGCTGGGCACTTATCTTTTCCAATCTCGGATTGGTTTAGTCTTTTTTGATAAATGACCACTTCCAATAAATATTGGAAGGACTACTTTTATATAAGGCTCCCCGAGCTGCCTCCTTTCCGAACCAAGTGGCAGGTTGGACTCCCCCTCCCCCCGAGCTGAAGAGGTATAAGACCTGGCCGGACTACCTTCATGCGACCAACATGCTTGCCGGCCTGAAACTCGACATCCACAAGTTGTTACCAGAGGGTGTCCTATATATGTTCGGACTGAGCCCGATCCGAACGTCTCTCCCGGGTAGCATAGGTAAGGAATTCCACTTGACGTTTTCCTTTGGGTCTAACTGATTTTCCTTTTTTCTCTTGCAGCTAACATAATGATGAAATCGGTAGTGCTTAGCATGCTGAAGGTTAAGGCTACCGAGGCCGAGGCAGCCGTTGCTATGGAGATGGAGCAACTTGTCCTTGCGTCGGTCGGCTCTAATGAGGGTGAGAGCGAGGAAGCTCCGACTACTGGTGGTGGGTCCGTCGCCCAGACGTCACATATTGAGGTTGTTGGGGAGGCTGCCCCCTCCGACGTGCAACCGACAGCTCGACCTGAAAAAACCGAGTCTGCTGGCGACGAAGAGCCACTGAACAGACGCAAACGACACCGAACGGGCACACCAACCTGTTCGGCTTCCTCGGCGGTGAGAGCATCCGAGGAGACAGGTGCCCCCTGGCCACGGAGACTGTGGAAGCTATCTCCTCCGATAGGACACCCTCGCAGTGTGACCTCCCGTCTAATCTAGTCGCCGCTCAGCGTCTTGCCCCCCACTCGCAAGAGGATTCTTCAGTCAGGAATCCATTCCATCTCGACCGGCCCCTCCTTCGGCCCGGCGGTATTTGCTCCGTCCACCCAGAGCGGTCGCCGGTCGATAAAGGCGACCTTGCATCTCCCGACTGAGGAGCTTCTGTTGACTGTCGATTAGCCAACCTCCCCTGAACATCAAATAGTTATACGGGGGCAGCTGGCCAAGGTTTGGGAGGAGGCTCGAGCTCGGGTTGCGACCATGCCGCCGGGGCTGCTCGGCAATAGCTATATGCAGATGACAACCGAGGTAAGTTGTCTATTTTATGATTTATTTTCAACTTGATATTAACCTTCCGCCGGTGGAAAGCGTGGCGGTATGCAACCGCCTGGCACTGTTGGAGGAGGAGCTCAAGGGACTTAAAATTTCTGGGGCGGGTCTCTCCGAGGGCCCTACATATGCCAAGCTGCAGGTAAACCTGGCTAAGACCCAGAAGTTATTGGAATAGGAGAGGAGGAATTCCTGTGGCCTGTAGACCATGGTGGGTTGGCTTGAGACCAGGTTAAGTCGTATGACCAGAAGATCGATCTGGCCACCACCAGGAAGAACAGGGTCGTCGCTGACCTAAAGGCGAAGAATGTGGAGGTCCGAGCTTTGGATCAAAAGGTTAAGGAGCTGATGAGTCTGCTAGACGCTGAGCAAAAGGGTCACTCGGCGGAGGCGGCTGTTCTTCGGGAGGACTTGAAGACCTCACAGGACGCGCTCGAGGCTGAGGTTTAACGTCGTCGCTCGACTGTCTCCTTGCCCTTAAGTTCCACTTGGACCTTCTTCTTGGCCAATTTAATACACTTACTCTTGTAATTCCCATGTTCTCTACACTCAAAATATATAATATAATTTTTATTTTTAATTGAAATAATTATACCTTCATGTGTAGGGATGACACTTTCTTCTTCTTCGCTTGACCTAGAAGTAGAAGCTTCTCCTTCTTCTTGATCCGGTGTCAGGGACGGTCGCTCCCCCTCAATCCTAGAGGTGGAGACTTCTTCATCTTCATCTTATACATGGAACAAAGAGTATCCTCCCTCTTTGCCCTTTTCGTTGCATTCCGTTGAAGATGAAGTTTCTTGGAACTCTTCTTCGGAAGTTGAGCATCTCTCAACTTCGAAGTCCTCTTCCTCTTGATCTTGATCTAATGAGTCACCCTCTTTGAATTCTTCTTGATTTGGTACAGTGGAGGGGACTTTATGAATCTTTACCAATTTGTTCCAAAGCTCCTTGGTATCCTTGCATTCTCCAATTTACTCCAAGATGTTGCTTGGCAATAAATTGACCAATAACTTCGTCACTTTATCATTGGCCTCACATATTTGGATTTGCTCTCAGCTCCATTTCCTCTTCTTGAGAATTTTACCCTTTGAATTTATTGGAGCTTCAAAGCCTTCCATTAGAGCAAACCATTACTCTATCTCCATCATCAAGAAATTTTTGATTCTTGATTTCCAAGAATCGAAGCTCGTCATTGTGAATGGTGGAGGCACCCTTGTGTCGAATCCGAGTCCATCTCGGAATTCCATTTGAAGTTGATCTTTTGTTGAAGTCTTCGACTTTATGGATTTTGCTCTAACTTCTTCACCCTCTAGCTTCTTTGGCCCTTCCAGCGATAATTCCGGTGAAGAATAACTTTGCTCTGATGCCACTTGTTAGGGTCGAAATGTGCAGAGGGGGGGGGTGAATAGCTCATCACGCTTGATTGCTTGCTTCGTTGTTGTTGATAGGCAGCGGAATAAGACTACGAAGCACTCTACAATGCTAACACGAGGATTTATTTGGTATCCACCTCAATAAGAGGTGACTAATCCAAGGATCCACACACAACGCTCACTCCACTAATAAAATACTCCTTCTCGATAACTACTGAAGGTGGAGAAACCTCGTACAAGACTCACACACGCATACAACTCAAGACAAGAAGAAATACAAACACAAATCTTACAAGGTTTACAACACTTATGCTCTCTTCTTGTTTGGGAATGCCTCTTGATGCTTAGGAATGCAACTGCACTTCACTCCAAGACCCTTCAAGAATTGGCGTGTGTCACTGAGCTCGGTGGAGAAGAATCGATGAAAGTGGAGTCAAAGGTCTGTGGGGGAGAGCGCTCGCCAATGGTTATAACCTGTGCAACAGTCGAATCCCAATCGATTGAATGACTCTCGATTGATTGTGGAGACTTTGAATCGATCGGTTGATTGATTCAGAGTGTCTCTGTGCTCTCTGGAAATAGCCTGAATCGATCAACCAATCGATTCAGGCTTTCTCGCGATCACGCAAGAAATCCAGCTTGTCCCCAATCGATCGGCGCGACATAAGCTCCCAATCGATCGACTGATAGATTGGGCCACCTTTCTTCGCAGCGCACCTCCAATCGATCAACTGATCGATTGGACTTTGGTTCAATCAATCAGTTGTTCGATTGAACCACCTTTAACTTGCCTAAAACCAAGTCCAAGGTCTCCAATTCCAACATCCGATCAACCGTGACCTATTGGAACATTATGCCTAGCATCCGATCAACATTGCCCTGCTAGGACTTCTTCACTAAGTGTTTGGTCAATACCTTTGATCCACTTGGATTTTTCTCTTCGTGCCAAATGTCCGGTCAACCTTGACCCACTTGGACTTCCTTCTACCAGATGTCCGGTCATCCTTGACCCATCTGGATTTCCTTGTGGCAAGTATCCGGTCAATCCTTTGACCTACTAAGACTTCTCAATACCAGGTGTCCGGTCAATCTTGACCCACCTGGATTTCCACGTGCCTGGCTTCACTCACCAGGTCTTTCCATCTACGTAGCTTCACTCACTAGGACTTCCTATCTGCTTGGCTTCACTCACCAGGACTTTCACCTAGCTTCACTCACTAGGGTTTTCACCTGGCTTCACTCACCAGGATTTTCCCACTGCCCGACTTCACTCACCGAGACTTTCACCTGCCTAGCTTCACTTACCAGGACTTTCCCACTGCCCAGCTTCACTCACCGAGACTTTCACATCTGTCTAACCTCCAGTTAGGACTTTCCCAGTCAAGTATCCAGTCAACCTTTTAACCTACATGACTCTTCTTCATATCTAACTAGCCAACCTTGACCAGAGGAGAATTGTATCAACAATCTTCCCAAATGTGCGATTGTATCTGCAATCTCCATGTATTGTCAAACATCGAAACCTAAATATCAAGACTCAAACTTGAGCAAACTCAAGCTTAGTCAACCAGGTTAACCTTGACCAAAAGGATATTGCACCAACATTTCAAAGTATATTTAAAATAATTTTTAAAATTAATTTTCAACTATGTTCTTTGGACTTAAAGCACATGACTTGTACATTAGCTTTTCCAATGATTGGAGTACACATAATTATGTGTTTTGATGAAATCAAAACTCAAATAGATACATTAAATCAACATCTTGAGTCTTGTTCATCATCCTAATATCTCACTTATATCTAATGTGTACTGAAACACATACAAGTCACCTTATAATTTTTGTGAGATGTAGATTTTGATTTTGTCCTAAACTAGGGATCATGCATATCTATCTAGGCATTTTAGGAATTATGAACATCCACCTAGGATGTCACTTGTTAGTAAATGTCATTGTCCTTAATTACAAGAAAATTAAAATAATGCATGATGATTTTATGACATACATCAAAATAAATAATTTTCAAAAGAAAACATACTATAGCTACATGATATATGTATGATATGACATGATATTTTTGTTGTATTTTTCATAATAAGCATGAATACAAAATATCATGTCATGACATATGATGGGCAAACAATCATGACACTTAGCATAAATAAGATGTACCTAGATAAACTATCTAAGTATTCTTAAACCTTTGCTAAACTTAATAAAATCATCCTAGGTTACCTCTATTTTCCTAAGAAAATGTCAAGCTCCCAACTTGACATTTCTTTTGGTTTTCCTCATTTGTGCCAATTTTAAATTAAATTCAATTCCTCAAAATTTGGCATATTTTACTCTTCCAAAGAGTAAATAATTAATCCTTTTCATTTTCAAAGAGTAACAAAAACCTTGAAAATGCTTCCAAGTATCAACTTTATTAAGGTTGGGTTAACCACCCTACCCATTTATAGTTGATACTCTCTAAACCCATCTAGAGTGTAGAGAATATGCTCCTAGGAACCGAAAATTTATTGGTGCTCCTTGGATATTTTAGGTATTCACTAGGGATGACTTCCCTAGACACCTTCCTAGTGACCTTCCTAGGCTTCTTAGAAGCCTTGGTCACACTTGACTCACTTAGGTCAACTTTAGGGATAACTTCCCTTGTGATCTTGTTGATGACTTTCTTTGACTTCTTAGAAGTCTTAGTCACCTTAGTCTTGGCAAAAATACTTCTAGGGATAACTTCCCTTGTATCTTTAACTTGACTCCTAGATCTAGGATTAGTTTCATAACTATATGAAATCCTATGGTAAGAAGGAACATCCTTCTTGGTTTGAGGTTTGTATCCCAAACCCCTTCAACCATCGGATGATTCTTGTCTAACTATCCCTAGGTTATTATTCTTGGACCCTTATTTTTCATGTGTGATTTTTCTAAGGGTCCTTTCTAATTTGTCAAGTCTTGACCTCAAGACTTGATTTTCTCTTCATAACTCCTCAACCTTAGATTTTTCCTTAAGACCTTGAGATTTTCTTTTCTTAGGCATATATCTAAAATCCTTAGAGTTATTACCTAATTTATTATCTATCTTTCCAGCCTTAGGTTGAGTGGTTTTAGCATGGTAAGTTATATACTTTTTCTTAATTCTATTATACTTTCTATTTTCATGATAAATAACATTAAAATGATACAAACTAGATCTAGCATACTTTTTATTATGATTTAGAGGAATAGGCTCAATAAATTATACCTTAGGTTTGCTCTTGAGAGCTATCCCTTGAGTTGAGCTTCCTCTTTTGGCTTTGGCCGGTTTCTTCCCCTTAGGACATTGACTCCGGTAATGTCTTCTTTGATTGCACAAGAAACACACAATATATTCCTTGCTCTTCTTTATCGCGGGGCTAACCTTCTTAGTCTTCTCCTTAGCCTTCGGTGCCACTTGACCTTTCTTCTTGGCCAATTTGGGACAATTGCTCTTATAGTGCCCATGTTTCTTACACTCAAAGCAAATGATATGACTTTTATTATTAACAATTGAAATTGTTATACTTTTGCTTGTAGGGGTGGCACATGATCCTTCATTTGATTTTTCTTGACTTGTGGAGGCGGCATCATCTTCCTCTCCATTTGACCCAGAGATAGAAACTTCTTCTTGCTCCGGTGTCAATAAATGACACACCCCCTCAATTCTAGAGGTAGAGGCCTCTTCATCTTCATCCTTTTGCACATGAAATAAGGAGTATACTCCTTTGTCTTTGTCTTCGTGCTCTCTAGAGGATAGACCTTCTTTTTCTTCCGATGTTGAGCACCTCTCTACTTCGGATTCTTCTTCTTCTTGGCATTGATCTAATAAGTCATCCTCTATGGATTCTTCTTGGTTTGGTGTAGTGGAGGGGACCTCATGGATTTTAGCTAACTTGCTCCAAAGCTCCTTAGCATCTTTGAATTCCCCAATCTTGCATAAAATTATGCTTAGCAATAAACTAACCAATAATTTGATTACATTATCATTTGCCTTGCACCTTTGAATTTACTCCTTGCTCCATTTGCTTTTCTTGAGAATTTTACTTTTTGAATCTTTTGGAGCTTCAAAGTCTTCCATTAGAGCAAACCATCTCTATCTCCATCATGAAGAAATTTTCGATTCTTGATTTCCAAGAATCGAAGCTTGTCATTATGAATGGTGGAGACACCCTTGTGTCGTATCCAAGTTCATCTTGGAATTCCATTTGAAGTTGAGCCTTTGATGAAGTCTTTGACTGTTGGTTGCTACTGGGAATATCATACCGGTTCCCCTGTACAAGTCCTGAACCATTCCTAACAACCTATTGTGTTCTTTAGAAATTAAATTTGGAATCGCAAACGGAACTTAACATTATTGATTCCAAATTCAACTTATCTGTTCTTAGTGGTTTAGACTTGGACCGCAAATGATGCTTAACATTATTAATCCAAATCCACCCATATTACAAATTCAATTAAATATTAATTTCAGAGATCGACTTCCAGGTTAAACATGGCGAGGCACTAGGCCTTATTGGGTATGAGAGCATCCACCACTTCCTAGACAAAGCCTTTCAATGAAATTTAATATTTAATTTCCTTATAGTAACCCTAGGTTTAACCAAAAAGAACAATCGAATCACAAGTTAGAAAAACAAAAGAAACATAAAATCGAAAACATAAATTCGATTACCTAAATTCATTAGCCTCTTGTATTTGGTATTTCAAGATCTAAATAAAAGGATGAATTAGTTATGATGCGGAAACTAATAACTAGTTATATCTTTTATTGCTTATAGATCTCACGATCTTCTGTCGTATTCCTCTTCTTATCTCGGACGTCGTGTGGGCGACGATCTACCAAGATGATAATCCACCCAAGCTTCCTTCTTCTCCAAGCAAGTTTCGGCCACCACAAGAACTCCAAGAGAAGATGAGGTTCGACCACTACCACCAAGTTCCAAAGGATGCTAGAAACAAAACTTCCTTTCTCTACTTCTTCTCCAAGCAAAATCCGGCCACCAACAAGCTCCTTGAGGGTTGATGTCGCCGGCCACCAATGAAGAAGAAAAGGAGGAGAGGAAGAAGATGAGGGCCGACCACCACAAGGAAGAGAAGAGAGGAATACTAGATGTATAATCTTGTTGTAAGGTGAGACATCTCTACCCTCTCTTTTATATTCTTTGGTCTTGGCAAATAAGGAAAGTTTTAATAAAAACTTTCTTATTTTCCTTGCCATTGAAAAGGAAAATTTAACTAATTAAAAATCCTTTTCTCTATTAATGTGGCTAGCCATATCTAATCCTCCAAGGAAGGAAAATTTTAAACACAAAATTAAAACTTCCTATTTTGTTTCCGAAAATTTTAAATAAAAATTTCTCTTTTAAAAATTTCCTTCATGGTTGGTCATAAAAGGAAACTTTTATAAATTAAAATCTCTCTATTAAAGCATGTGGATGATTTACAAAAAGGAAAGTTTTCTCTAAAATTTAAATTTTTCTTTCAATCTACAAATAAGGAAAGATATCAAATCTTTTCTTAATCTTTTGTAGAAACTATAAAAGGAAAGATTTAAATTTTAAAACTCTCTTTTAAAATCACGAGAATGGTTAAAAAGAAAAGTTTTATCAAAAATTAAAATCTTCCTTTTAACTACAAATAAGGAAATATATCAAACCTTTCTCTTAATCTTTTGTAGAAAACTATAAAAGGAAAGATTTAAATTTTAAACTTTCTTTTAAAACCATGGCTTACACATAAGAAAGTTTTAAAAAATAAAATCCTTTTGATTTATTGTGGCCGGCCACACCAAGCTTGGGTTCAAGCTAGGGTCGGCCACCAACTTACCTTGGTTTGGCCGACCCTAGCTTGGGCTCCAAGCTAGGCTTGGCCGACCACCTTAAGGTGGGTAAAAAGGTGGGTATGAGTGGGTATAAGACTTTATAAATAAGAGGTTACGACAGGGACCGAGAGGAGGAATTGGTTTTGGTCTCCCGATGAACTTGAGCTTCCCGTGTTCGCCACGAACACCCAACTCGAGTTCATCAATAATATCTCATTCCACTAAAGAGTTATTATTGAACTACCGCACCAATCCCATATTACTATATGGACTCCTTCTTATCATGAGTGTGTTAGTCTCCCTGTGTTTAAGATATATAATGTCCACTAATTAAATGAGTTACTGACAACTCACTTAATTAATATCTAGCTCCAAGAATAGTACCACTCAACTTCATCGTCATGTCGGACTAAGTCCACCTGCAGGGTTTATATGACAATCCTTATGAGCTCCTCTTGGGGACATCATCAACCTAGATTACTATGACACAATTTTCTTCAATAATCAACAACACACACTATAAATAATATCATTTCCCAACTTATCGAGTCTCTTGATTTATTGAACTAAATCTCACTCATTGATAAGTCAAAGAAATAAATACTAGATATATGTACTTGTTATTATATTAGGATTAAGAGCACACACTTCCATAATAACAAAGGTCTTGTTCTTTTATTCAGTCAATATAAAAAGAACTTACCTTAAATGGTCCTGCTCAATACACTTAGAGTGTACTAGTGTAATTTTATAGTTAAGATAAATTAATACCAAATTACACTGCGACTATTCCAATGGTTTGTTCCTTTCCATCTTAGTCGTGAGCTACTGTTTATAATTTATAAAGAATTAATTGTTAGGACCTTCGGATAGCGGCTAGAGAGGGGGGGTGTGAATAGCCGACCCCAAATTCTCGTTTCTTCCTACAATTTGAGTTAGCGCAGCGGAAATAAAGAGTAGAAATGAAAATGGAAAAGATCAATCCTCAAACGCGATGATATAACGAGGTTCGGAGATGATACTCCTACTGCTCGGCGTGTCCGTAAGGTGGACGAATCCTATCAATTCGTCGATGGATGAGACCCCGGAAAATCGGCTAATAAGAACTCCTTCTGGGTGGAGAAACCTCGCCACAATCTCTTTTGCAACAGCAATAAAGAAGTACAAGAAATAAAGCAAGAAACAATGGATAATATGAATGTAAATACACTCTACCAAGTTTGCTTGCCTTCTTCTCGTCGACTGGAGTCCGTTGATGAAGCAGCAACTTCACGGATGATGCCAACAGCAGCTGATCAACCAGTCGAGGGAAGCTCACACGAAGCTTCAGCAAAGAGGAGCTCAGCAAGGCTCAAATCGCAGTAAGGAGGAAGAGCAAGAACTATATCTGTAGAGGCCCTCGACCTCGATATATATCCTGCACCTGCTGCACCTGTGAAGAAGACAAAGAGCAACACAGAAATCTAGCCGTTGTGTCGCAACGGCTAGGCCTGGACCGATCAGACTCCACCCTGATTGGTCTGGTAGCCATCTGATCGGTCTGTGGACCGATCAGGCCCTAGGCTGATCGGTCCCCAGACCAGTCAGCCATCTCTGTGAGGGTTGGCTTTAAAGCCTGATCGGTCTATGGACCAATCAGGCAATGATCAGTAGCTTCCTGATCGTTTTCTGATCGGTCTGTGGACCGATCAGATAACCTTCAGCGAACCACTATTTGGTTACTGATCGGTCACCAGACCGATCCAATGCCTTAGAGCTTCCCAGCCCTAAATCCTAAAGCATTCCCGGTCTAGAGAACGAGCTACCGAGCTCTCTCTGACCTAGTCTGGAGAAACGAGCTACCGAGCCCTCTCCGACTTCCATGTCTGGTCCAGAGAACGAGCTACCGAGCCCTCTCCGACTTCCACGTTCGGTCCAGAGAACGAGCTACCGAGCCCTCTCTGACCTAGTCTGGAGAACGAGCTACCGAGCCCTCTCCGACTTCATCCGGTCCAGAGAACGAGCTACCGAGCCCTCTCTAACCCTGTCTGGTCCAGAGAACGAGCAGCCGAGCCCTCTCTGACCTAGTCTGGAGAACGAGCTCCCGAGCCCTCTCTGACCTAGTCCAGAGAACGAGCTGCCGAGCCCTCTCCGACTTCGTTTGGTCCAGAGAACGAGCTCCCGAGCCCTCTCTGACCTAGTCCGGAGAACGAGCTGCCGAGCCCTCTCCGACTTCGTCTGGTCCAGAGAACGAGCTCCCGAGCCCTCTCTGACCTAGTCCGGAGAACGAGCTGCCGAGCCCTCTTCGACTTCCCATACCAAGCTTCCATACTTGGACTTCTCCCGTGCCAAGCTCCCTGCTTGGACTTTTCCGTGCCAAGTCTCCATACTTGGACTTTTCCCGTGCCAAGCTCCCTGCTTGGATTTTTCCGTGCCAAGTCTCCATACTTGGACTTTTCCCCGTGCCAAGCTCCCTGCTTGGACTTTTCCGTGCCAAGTATCCATACTTGGACTTTTCCCGTGCCAAGTCTCCATACTTGGACTTTACCGAATCAAGTCAACTCAAGTCGGGTCAACCAGGTCAGCCTTGACCGAAGGTTGCACCCACAATCTCCCAAGTTTGTATTCTTGTCAAACATCAAGATACAACTTTTCTATTCTCGTCAAACATCAAAATACAACTCGAGTCAGGTCAACTCGAGTCGGGTCAACCAAGTCAACCTTGACCTAAGGTTGCACCAACAATCTCCCCCTTTTTGATGTTTGAAAAAAATCATAATCAAGTTAGGTTAACCCGATAACCTAACTTAGGTTTTCCAATAGTTCTCCAATCAATGTTCTTCCTTGAACATTCTCCCCAAACTCCAATGTTCTTCCTTGAACATTCTCTAGACATTTCTCCCCCTTTTTTGACACACATCAAAAAGAGTGAATCAAGATTAAGAGTTTTTCCTAATGAAAGTCCCATACCTTTCATTGAAACCCTTAATTTCCCCCTTGATACTAAAGACAATAATCAACTTAGTGATAATCCCATATCACTCATCCTCAGAAATCGAGTAAAACCCCCCCTAAAAGTCAACTCCCCCTTGACCATTGCACCAACAATGTCTTGGAGAGTTTCAACCCTTTAGAAATCAAAAACACCAACTTTCAAAGCTGAAATTTCAGACAACAATCGAAAATCAGCATTTTGGCACGCTCTGATCGGTTACCAGACCGATCAGAACCTCACTGGATCGGTCACCAGACCGATCCACACTTCTCTGGATCGGTCCAGTGACCGATCCAGACTTCTCTGGACCGATCAGGATCCCCTCTGATCGGTCCACAAATCTCTGATAGGGATTTCTGATTTTTCTCCCAAAATTCAGAAACCCCTAAAAAATCACAGAAAATTCTAAAAATTGTAAAATTTTGAGGATACATTCCTCATAACATATATTATCATGGAAAAATAGTTTTCTATGAAAATAACTTCCATTTTTAAATCTTGATACAAAGTTCGAAAGACTTTGAAATAGCTCAAGGTTAATCCATCTTTGTGTCAACTTGCTCAATGATGAATGCTATCATCAGAAAAGCTTCATCAAGGTTTTTCAAATCAATTTTGAAATGATTTTAAACCATTCAATTTAGTACCACAATCTTAGGACTAAATGTACATGACTTGTACACAAGTTTTCTCTATGATCCTCAATTTTGAATTAGGCTCATCTAGGTACAAGAACTATGCACCTTGATCCTAACTCATAATCCTAATATCTCACACACATCTAAGGTGTATCAAGCACATCCAAGTCAATTTTGATGTGAGATATGGGTTTAGGTCATCTTAAGCTAAGTTCTCATGCATTTTCTAAACAACAATTTGATCTCCATATCAAATTGTGTTTTTATCCTTAAATCAATTTAATTGATCATACATGCAAGAGATGATGACATGACATAAAATAATATCATAAGTGGAAACATGTGCCAATGTCATGATGTCATGGCATAAAGTATGAAGCTTAAATAAGGCATGACATATAACTAACCTAAGCATTATCATGACATTTCAAATGATAGTAAATTAGATATGATGTCATGACATGACATATGACAAACAATATATGGCAAATAACATATAAAGGTATAGAAAATACCTAATTCTAGCTTTAGTTGCCATTTTTGATCATTTTACCATAAATTCTATATTCCTAAGTGTAATAGATCTAAAATCATATACTAAAGATTTTTAGATCACTATGTGCCAATTAGATTGACCCTAGAAAATTCCTCAAGTGTGGTTGGCACATCCTAATCACCTTATGAATGAGTAAAATTTTAAATTTCATTTTCAAGGCTTGATTACACCTTGAAAATTCCTAAAATGCCACATTTTGCCATGATTAGGTTAACTACCTATCCAATTAAGGTTGACACACCCTAACCCATCTAGCGTGATGGAATCACGCTCCTAGGAACCCAAAACCTATTTGAGCTCATTGGGTTCACTAAATATTCACTAGAGATGACTTCCCTAGCAACCCTCCTAATGACCCTCCTAGGCTTTAAAGCCTTGGTCATTTGGGACTCATCAAGATCAACTCTAGGGGTGACTCCCCTTGTGACCTTGGTGATGGTCTTCCTAACCCTAGGTCTTGTTCCATAATCGAATGGAACATTATGATAAGTGGGCTTGACCACTTGAGACTTAGGTTTGTGACTCAAACCTTTCATATCCTTGGGCTTTTGTTTTTGACCCTTAGACCCTAGAGTTGACTTCTCCAAATTCTTAAGGGCCTTTTCTAAAGTGTCAAGTCTTGACCTTAAGACTTGATTTTCCTTCTCTAATACCTCAAGTTTTAATTTGTCATTTTTCTTTGAGGTATTCCTAGGCATATGTCTAGTTGTTTTGGGATTCCTATCTAGGTTTTCCTTAACCTTAGATGAATTAATTCTAGGGTTGGTACTTCTAGTATTGTCCTTATCTAGACTAACATGTTTGGCACCTAAGCACATGTATCGGTTTCTATAGTTATCATGCTTATCATTATTGACAAATGTAATAAAGCTAGCTACTAGCATGTGTCTTATTAAATTGCAAGGATATGCCTTAAAGGGTACCTTAGGGTTTGCCTTAGCCCCCCCCCCCATAGATGTACTTGGTCTCTTGTCCTTGTGAGGTTGCCTCCCCCTCGGACATTGGCTCCTATAATGTCCCCTTTGCTTGCATTGGAAGCACACCACGTGCTCCTTGCCCTTGCGTATCGGGACTCCGGCTTCCTTGACTTTTGGTGCCGGTGGAGTCTTCCTAATCCTCTTTGGGCATTTACTTTTGTAATGCCCATATTTCCTACACTCAAAGCACATTATATGTAATTTACTTGAAATTAGGTTGCTTGAGTTACCTAGGGTTGAGGATGGATATAAGCTCTCTCCTTCATCCATTCCGGAGGTAGAGGCTTCTTCTTCTTGCTCCAGTCGTGAAGAAGAACTCTCCTCCTCTTCTTCCTTAGATGTTGAGTAACCCTCAACTTCTAATTCCATACCTCCATGATGTGAGTTACTTGGCTCACTTGACTCCTCTTCATGACTTGAATTGGAGCTCTCCTCATGGAACTTAGCCAAGTTGTTCCACAACTCCTTGGCATTGTTGTATCTACCTATCTTACACAAGATATCATTAGGTAATGAAAATTCAAAGATTTTCATTACCTCGTCGTTGATTATGGATTGGTGGATTTGTTCCTTCGTCCACTTCTTCTTCTCGAGAGGTTCTCCTTTTTTATCCACCGGATGAATAAAACCTACTTGTACACAATTCCAATTTACTAGGTTAGTCATAAGAAAATACTTCATTCTTACCTTCCAAAATGCGAAATCGTCGCGATCGTAGAAGGGTGGAATCGTGACGTCTTCTCCAAGTTGATCCATTCTCTAGCTCGTGCTCCCCCGGGTGTTAATCCGACGAAGAGCGACCTCGCTCTGATACCACTTGTTAGGACCTTCGGATAGCGGCTAGAGAGGGGGGGGGTGTGAATAGCCAACCCCAAATTCTCGTTTCTTCCTACAATTTGAGTTAGCGCAGCGGAAATAAAGAGTAGAAACGAAAATGGAAAAGATCAAACCTCAAACACGACGATATAACGAGGTTCGGAGATGATACTCCTACTCCTCGGCGTGCCCGTAAGGTGGACGAATCCTATCAATCCGTCGGTGGATGAGATCCCGGAAAATCGGCTAATAAGAACTCCTTCTGGGTGGAGAAACCTCGCCACAATCTCTTTTGCAACAGCAATAAAGGAGTACAAGAAATAAAGCAAGAAACAATAGATAATATGAATGTAAATACACTCTACCAAGTTTGCTTGCCTTCTTCTCGTCGACTGGAGTCCGTTGATGAAGCAGCAACTTCACGGATGATGCCAACAGCAGTTGATCAACCAGTCGAGGGAAGCTCACACGAAGCTTCAGCAAAGAGGAGCTCAGCAAGGCTCAAATCGCAGTAAGGAGGAAGAGCAAGAACTATATCTGTAGAGGCCCTCGACCTCGATATATATCCTGCACCTGCTGCACCAGACAAAGAGCAACACAGAAATCTAGCCGTTGTGTCGCAACGGCTAGGCCTGGACCGATCAGGCTCCACCCTGATTGGTCTGGGAGCCATCTGATCGGTCTGTGGACCGATCAGGCCCTAGGCTGATCGGTCCCCAGACCGGTCAGCCATCTCTGTGAGGGTTGGCTTTAAAGCCTGATCGGTCTGTGGACCGATCAGGCAACGATCAGTAGCTTCCTGATCGTTTTCTGATCGGTCTGTGGACCGATCAGATAACCTTCAGCGAACCACTGTTTGGTTACTGATCGGTCACCAGTCCGATCCAATGCCTTAGAGCTTCCCAGCCCTAAATCCTAAAGCATTCCCGGTCTAGAGAACGAGCTACCGAGCCCTCTCTGACCTAGTCTGGAGAAACGAGCTACCGAGCCCTCTCCGACTTCCATGTCCGGTCCAGAGAACGAGCTACCGAGCCCTCTCTGACCTAGTCCGGAGAATGAGCTACCGAGCCCTCTCCGACTTCCACGTCCGGTCCAGAGAACGAGCTACCGAGCCCTCTCTGACCTAGTCTGGAGAACGAGCTACCGAGCCCTCTCCGACTTCATCCGGTCCAGAGAACGAGCTACCGAGCCCTCTCTGACCTAGTCCGGAGAACGAGCTACCGAGCCCTCTCCAACTCTGTCTGGTCCAGAGAACGAGCTCCCGAGCCCTCTCTGACCTAGTCCGGAGAACGAGCTGCCGAGCCCTCTCCGACTTCGTCTGGTCCAGAGAACGAGCTCCCGAGCCCTCTCTGACCTAGTCCGGAGAACGAGCTGCCGAGCCCTCTCCGACTTCCCATGCCAAGCTTCCATACTTGGACTTCTCCCGTGCCAAGCTCCCTGCTTGGACTTTTCCGTGTCAAGTCTCCATACTTGGACTTTTCCCGTGCCAAGCTCCCTGCTTGGACTTTTCCGTGCCAAGTCTCCATACTTGGACTTTTCCCCGTGCCAAGCTCCCTGCTTGGACTTTTCCGAGCCAAGTCTCCATACTTGGACTTTTCCCGTGCCAAGTCTCCATACTTGGACTTTACCGAATCAAGTCAACTCAAGTCGGGTCAACCAGGTCAGCCTTGACCGAAGGTTGCACCCACAATCTCCCAAGTTTGTTTTCTTGTCAAACATCAAGATACAACTTTTCTATTCTCGTCAAACATCAAAATACAACTCGAGTCAGGTCAACTCGAGTCGGGTCAATCAGGTCAACCTTGACCTAAGGTTGCACCAACATTAATAACATGATCTTCTGTGTGTGACACCATACACAATGTTATCTATAATATAAATTAATTGAACAATTACACTTAGTATACAGATGTAGATATTTGACCAATGTGATTCTTTATTTCAAAATAAATGTTTACAAAATGCTAGGTTTTTAGTATATACTCTAACATTGACTTTGTTGAACTTGCTTCAACTTTTTCTCCCTCTAGCTTGTTGCCCTTTCCGGCGATGATTCCGGTGAAGAGCGACCTTGCTTTGATACCACTTGTTAGGGTCGATTTGTAGCTAGAGGAGGGGGGAGGTGAATAGTTTGTTGTGATTCGTTGACTTACTTCGTGATGATGATATGCAACGGAAAGAACTTGAAACAAGACTCACAACGCTAACACGTAGATTTACTTGGTATCCATCGCAAGAAGAGGTGACTAATCTAAGGATCCACACATGACACACGACACACTCTCCATTATGAAAAACACTCCTTCTCGGTAACTACCGAAGGTGGAGAAACCTTGTGCAAACTCTCAACATAATAAGAAGAAAAGAATAAGCGAATACAAAGAATCTCTTACAAGATTTACATAAATGAAAACCTTAGCTAGCTTCTTCTTCTTGTGTGGAACGCCTCTTGACCATGGAAGTGCAGCAATACTTTGCTCCAAGAAGCTTCAAGTGTGAGAAGAGGAAGAGAATGTCGCGCGGAGAAGAAAGCTCACCACGACTTAAAATTGTGCACTTTCTTCGCAACGATCATATCCCAATTGATTGATCAATTGATTGGGGAGGCTTGAATCGATCGGTCGATCGATTCAGAACGCATATGTGCTCTGTTAGAAAAGGTTTGAATCGATCACTCGATTGATTCAATGTTCCTCGCGTCGCGCGATTTCCAGTCCCCAATCGATCGCCCGATCGATTAGCGATGCCCAATCGATCGACTGATCAATTGGGGAGGCTTCTGTGCTTGCGATAAATATCCTCAATCGATCGACCGATCGATTGGGCTGCTGTTTATCGCAACACTCTCCCAATTGATCGGTTGATCGATTGGGCTTCGGTCTAATCCATCGGTTGATCGATTGACCATCCTTGATTTGCTTAACTCAAACTTAAGGGTTCCCAAATCCAACATCCAGTCAACCGTCACCTGTTGGAACTCCTCGTGCCTAGCATCCGGTCAATCTTGACCTGCTAAGACTTCTTCACCAAGTGTCTAGTCAATCCTTTGATCCACTTGGACTTTTATCCTCGTGCCAAGTGTTCGGTCCTCCATAACCAACATGGACTTTCTTCCACCAGATGTTCGGTCATCCTTGACCCATCTGAATTTCCTTGTGCCAAATATCTGGTCACTCCTTTGACCTATTTGGACTTTCCAACACCAGGTGTCCGGTTAACCTTGACCCACCTGGATTTTCACGTGCCTGGCTTCACTCACCAGGTCTTTCCATTTTCCTAGCTTTACTCACTAGGACTTTCCATCTACCTGGCTTCACTCACCAGGACTTTCCATCTGTCTGGCTTCACTCACCAGGACTTTCCATCTGTCTAGCTTCACTCACTAGGACTTTCCATCTGTCTGACTTCACTCACCAGGACTTTTCCATCTGCCTGGCTTCACTCACCAGGACTTTCCATCTGTCTAGCTTCACTCACCAGGACTTTCTATCTGTCTGACTTTACTCATCAGGATTTTTACCTAACTCCACTCACTAGGATTTTCACATGGCTTCACTCATCAGTATTTTTCCACTGTATGGCTTCACTTACCAGGACTTTTACCTGCCTGGCTTCACTTAATAGGACTTTCCCACTATTCGGCTTTACTCACCGAGACTTTCACCTACCTGGCTTCACTCACCAGGACTTTCACCTACCTTCATTCACTAGAATTTTTACCTGCCTAACTTTACTTACCAGGACTTTCACCTACTTTCATTCACTAGGATTTTCATCTGCCTGGCTTCACTCACCAGGACTTTCACCTGGGTTTACTCACCAGGATTTTCCTAACTGCCTAACCTCCAGTTAGGATTTTCCCAGTTAAGTATTTGGTCAACCTTGACCTACTTAACTCTTCATCATATCAAACTAGTCAAACCTTGACCAGAGGAGAATTGGGTCAACAATCTCCCCAATCGAACGATTGCACATACAATCTCCACATATTGTCAAACATCGAAACTCACACACCAAGACTCAAGCTTGAGCCAACTCAAGCTTAGTCAACTTGGTCAACCTTGACCTAGGAATATTGTATCAACAGTTCCAACCAGTTAACCCACCAACCTGAACCTGACCCGAATCGCCACCCCTACAACCCGTAAATCCATTTATATATATTTTCAGATCGGGTTCTGGTTGAGTTCGAGTTAAAATAAACATTTTAATAAAATTAGCCTTTTCGAGTGAGATTCGGGTTAAGATGAACATGTTTTTATAAATGGATCATTTTAGGTCGAGTCAAGTTTAGGTTAAATTCGGGTTGTGACTCAATTCAGGTCGGGTTCCGGTCAAATACAGATAAATGGGTCGGGTTTATGTCGAACAATTTGATTTGAAATATTAATCAGGTCAGGTTCAGATTTTGATGTTCTAACCTATCAACCTGTCAATCTGAACCTGTCAATCCGAATCTAATCCAAATATATATACACACACACATGCGTGCTGTTTGGTGCAGTGCACGTCAAAATCTGTGTTGGATTTATCAGTGGATCAATTCAGCCCGCCTGCCTTGTCTTCTCGCACCCTTCCACCGTCAGCGACCTCTGATCGCTTGCCCTGATCCTTACTATAACTAGAGGGGAAGGTGAACGAAGAGGGTTTCGACCACGGTTGGAGCTAGATTGCGGCCAAAATCGTCCACCATCGCGAGACTAGCAAGAGAAGACGAGAGCATCGAATCGATCCAGCGGAGGGCTGAATAGATCCACCACATGCAAGAAGACAGGCAGACGGGGCTAAATCAATTCACTGATCGATTAAGCCACGTTGGATCGATTAATGGATCGATCCACTGCATAGTTTTGTGCGGATGCATGTCGTAGGGTAATATGGATCGATTCAGCCATGTTGGATCGAATAGTGGATCGATCTATCGTATCGTTCTATACGGATGTGTGTCGTAGGGTAATATGTGTGTGTATATATATATATATATATATATGTGGAAATTTTAATTTGCATTGATCATGATTCAGAAAATTGGGTGCAACGAAAAGGTCGGCGGAGTTCTCCGAGGTGATTTTGGTGTTGATTCCTTGATGGACATGAAGCGCATGAGGCGGTCTCCGCCAGCTGCCGATCCGGAGAGCGATGGAGCTCTTCGCCCGGCCGCCATTGTGGCCGCTACCGAGAAGAAGCCGCGGGGCATCGCCCACCAGCGACCCGGCTCTCTCCTCCTCCTCCTCCTCCTCCTCCTCTTCGTCCTGTTTCTCCTCTTCGCCATCTTTTCCGGCGGCCATCGGAGCCTCCTACTCGATCGCTCCCTTGCTGCCAGATATGAAGTCCTAGAAGAGACCGTGCAAGGTACCGCCGCTACACCGCCGCAAAATCCTCTCTTAAATTTCAGATCGCTTTCTCTGGAATTCTCGATCGCGTAGCGTATTATGATATTTCGGATCTGTCGGCGTTTAGATTAAGCACATTTAGGGCTAATATTTTTCTAAAAAGGAAAGTTTGTAGTTGTTGCGTTCATGATTGTGATGATTTGCACCTTGATTGAATCAGGATTTTTTACTCGTAGAAACAAAAAGCCGCTTGTTCTGGAAAAAAAATGTCGTTGAATGGGAACCGATTTCATATTGATATCTATTTTTCCAGATCATTTATTTCTTTCTATCCCTCCGGAGCAATATCCATTTCACGAATGACTGTTGTTATCTTGCTTCTTCGATTCACAGAATTTAGCATTTGGATTTCTCCTCGCGATCGATGAAATCTTTGTACTTCCTTCAAAACCCTTCTTTTTCACGATCTATTGAATTGATTTTTCCAGCATTTGGATCTGCTTTCATTCATTTCAGGTTTTGGGAACGGCACAATTCCTTCCTTTGTTGCTGCAAAAGACAAACTTCTTCATGGCTTGCTGGCTGCTGGATTCGACGACCAGTCCTGCCTCAGCAGGTACCACTCCGTATTTTTCCGCAAAGAATCACCTCACATTCCATCTCCCTACTTGTTGGTAAAACTTAGAAAGTATGAATCTCTCCATGAAAAATGCGGTCCAAATGGTCAATTCTACAAGCAATCTACAGAACAATTGAGGTCTGGCCATGGTTCTCGATCCGCAGAATGCAAGTATGTTGTATGGATTTCATACAGTGGGTTAGGGAACAGGATGCTATCCCTTTCATCTGCCTTTTTGTATGCTCTCCTTGCGAACAGAGTCCTGCTCGTCGACAAAGGTTCCGACATGAACGACCTCTTCTGTGAGCCTTTTCCTGCAAATTCATGGATTCTGCCTGCTGACTTTCCTATAAAAGAATTCACCAACTTTGACATTAAGACCCCAACAAGCTATGCCAACATGTTGAGAAGCAAGGCCATCACTAACCATATCGATGGAGCTTCAACACACTCTCTACCTGCCTATACTTATCTCCACCTATCCCATGATTACGATGTGTTTGACAAGCTTTTCTTCTGCGAAGATGATCAGAGAGTGCTCGATAACATTCCTTGGTTGCTGTTGAGATCGAACAACTACTTTGTGCCATCCCTGTTTCTGGTTCCGACATACAAGGAAGAGCTAAGGAAGCTCTTTCCTGAGAAAGATACCGCCTTTCATCATTTGGGACGATATCTTTTCCATCCCACCAATTCGGTATGGGGTCTGATTAGCCGATACTACAATTCGTATCTAGCAAAGGCAGATGAGCGAGTAGGAATACAAGTCAGAGTTTTTGATGAAGGAGGAACTGGTCCATTTCAGTACGTGTTAGATCAAATTCTTGCTTGCACAGTGAAGGAAAAGCTTCTTCCCGACCTGAGTCCCGGTCAAGAAGCTGCAGTTCTATCTCCAAATGCCAGATCAATAGCCGTGCTTATGACTTCTTTGGATTCAGGATACTATGAGAAGATCAGAAACATGTTCTGGGAGCGGCCTACTACGAGTGGAGAAATCATCAGCATCTACCAACCGAGCTACGAAGGGCACCAACAGACCGAGAAGCGAACACATAACATGAAAGCGCTGGCAGAGATGTACCTGTTGAGCATGACTGATACGCTGGTCACGAGCGCGTGGTCGACGTTTGGGTATGTGGCACAAGGTCTCGGTGGTCTACAGCCATGGATTCTGCTCAAGCCGGAAAACAAGACGGTTCCTGACCCACCTTGCCGGCGAGCAATGTCGATCGAACCTTGCTTCCATGCCCCTCCCTTCTACGACTGCAAGACCAAGCAAGGCATCGACACAGGAGCTCTAGTTCCGCATGTGAGGCACTGCGAAGACGTTAGTTGGGGTCTTAAGGTAGTTAATCAGGATGAGTGGTGACTCTCGAGCATCGGGCATGCAGAGGACGATTTTGCCAAACGAAGGATTAGTTAGTATACATCGGGCATGCCAATTTTAGCTTTAGCATTGTATCTCTTTTTTTATAAAAGATAAACTGAAGCATCGCAATAATCACATCGCAATAGCATCATCAAAAGATATACGACAATTTATCAAAATACGTATTTAAATTTTTAAATTTATCAAAAAATATATTACTTTAATATTTATCAAATATCGTACCTTTATAATAGTCTTTCTATTCTACCATTCTGATAAATTTAATTGATTTTTTTTTTCTTTATTATTTCTCTCTCTTATTTTTTCTACTATGCATGTAACTTATCTTCTTTTTCCTTCTTTTGTTTTATCTTCTCTTTGTTTTTTTTTCCTCAATTTTTTTCTCAAACATATTATAAGAGATCAAACCTACGTTGGGCCTGATATCTCTCTATATCAGGCCCAATGTAGACTTGATATAGAGAGATATCATGCCTAACAACAGGGAAAAAAAAAAGGAAAAAAAAGAGATTTAAATTTTTCAACATCTCTGGTCTACTATGGGGAGATATCAGGCCCACATTGGGCTTGATATAAAGAGATATCAGGACCAAAAAAGGAAAAAAAAAAGAACAGCAAATTTAGATTTTTCAAAATCTCTGGTCCACCACTAGGAATGCCAAAAATAATAATAGAGATCATATTTGGACTTTTTGTAATTTTAGAAATCCACATGAACTGGAATGAGTATAATCGGAGCTCTATAGGTTCATCAGTGAGTTTCGATCAAAACCCACTGATCGACTTAGAGACCTCAGATTACAATCATTTCAGATCCTGTAAATTTCTAAATTTGCAAGGAGTCTAAATATGGTCTCTATTGTTATTTTCAGCATTTCTAGTTGTGGACCAGAGGTGTTGAAAAATCTAAATTTCTTTTTTTTTTCCCTGTTGTTTGGTCTAATATCTCTCCATATCAGACACGGCCTGATATGACATGTTTGAGAAAAAAATTGAAAAAAAAAAACAGAAAAGCAAAGAGAAGATAAAAAAGAAGAAGGAAAGAGATGATACGTTACATACATTGTAGGAAAGAGAAGAGAGAAATGACAAAGAAAAGAAAAAGGAAATCAATTAAATTTATTAGGAGAGTAGAATAGGAAGATCACTATAAAAAAGTACGTCATTTAGTAAATGCTAAAGTAGTATACTTCTTTTAATAAATTTAAAATTTTAAATAGGCATTTTGATAAATTGCCAAAAAAATCTAAGATTTCACTCAACGCATAGTCAACTGATCGCGGGCACGGGGCAGACTCGACTACGTCAAGTACAAATTTAAACGCAAAGAAAACGAACCCGGTCAGATTCGGTTCTTGCAGGAAAGAAATTTAGTATTTGTTTTTCAACACCGAACGTCTATTACTCGCCTCATACCCGACGACAGACGAAGGTGAGGAAGTAGGTAATCATGAACAGGTGTATGAAAAAAAATATGCTCTCCTAAGAGCTTACGAAATCAAACAAAATCGATCCGTTCATCGAAGACGATGTAAGATCCTACGGCGAGAAACTCGTCCACGTTGTTCGCTGAGAAAGGGTCACATGGCATAATTTGACTTTTAATTCGAGAAGAGGGCGGCGAGCCATTCGTCCTCTAATACCCATAATAGCCCTGTGTTTTAATAATAATACCGTGAAGAAAATAATATATTCGCGTAATTTTTAAGGAATTGATGGGTATTTTAGACCTTACGGTGCTATATAAACGCAACGTGCCCTATTAATCGGAGTCCGCCGCCGCTCGTTACCCGGAGTTCGTTTCTTCTCTTCCTTCTCCTTCCTCTTGATCCGGTTCGGTATCCTAGTCTTCGATCAATGGATCTCTCCGAAAGGTCTCGCCAATCGCTCCTCCCTAGCTTCCTATACTCGTCCGGGACGCTTGGCGTGGATCGGATGATCCTCGGCCGGAGCGCCGCCGCCGTCCCTAACGTGGCACCCAGTGGCCCTGCTTCGATTGGATCCGTCGTTGTCCAAGCCCCGAACGAGCCTGGGAAGATCAAGCTCTACTCGCCCATGTTCTACGCCGCCTGCACTGCCGGCGGGATCGCCAGTTGCGGCCTGACCCATACGGCCGTCACCCCTCTCGATCTCGTCAAGTGTAACATGCAGGTGACTGTTGTTTTTAAGTTACTCCTCCTAGATCTTGGATCTTGCGGCTGACGGATCCCACCTTTTATTTTTTTGGCATCTGGTGATCGATGGCGTCGCGGTTATGATTTGACGAAGATCCAAAATTTTTTACAATTTTGTATCGTTTAACATTAACTTTCCACGAAAATTTCAGATCGATCCGGCGAAGTACAAGAACATCTCCTCCGGATTTGGGGTTTTACTCAAGGAACAAGGGGTCAAGGGGTTCTTCCGAGGTTGGGTGCCAACACTTCTTGGGTACAGCGCCCAGGGAGCTTGCAAGTTTGGATTTTACGAATTCTTCAAGAAGTATTATTCTGATATTGCTGGACCGGAGTATGCTACCAAGTATAAAACTCTAATCTACTTGGCTGGCTCTGCGTCTGCTGAGGTGATTGCCGATGTTGCTCTCTGTCCCTTTGAGGCCGTCAAGGTGCGAGTCCAGACGCAGCCTGGTTTTGCTAGAGGTTTGAGTGACGGGTTGCCCAAGTTTGTTAAATCCGAGGGAGCATTAGGGTATGCTCTTTTCTCTCGTGGTTCTTGTCTTAATGTTCATTTTATCTGCTAGGTAATCAACTTTAGTGTCATTTATGCAGATTGTACAAGGGATTGGTTCCACTTTGGGGTCGTCAAATTCCTTGTAAGTGAATTTTCATTACTTGTTTCACTAGGAGTAGCTTATTATGCCTTTTAAGTTATCTTTCCTTGCTATATCATTATTAATATCTGTTAAAAATGTTCAGTTAGGGGAAAAAAATCTTTTTCCCCTTGTTCTCATCGTTGTTGTTGATGATTGCTATTATATTAGAATTGGATAGTTCAACTATGTGGTAAATATCATATTTGCGATTAGCAAATGACATTATTGTCTTTGAAACGATCTCATTTAGTACTTGATAACATTTCGGACCCCCTTTTTTTTGTAATTTGTGGGTCATATTCAAGGGGCTTCTCCTTGTCAATGTTATTGATATACTTACTACATGAGCAATTTCTCTCTAGAGTATTTGACATCAACTAAATAGATCTTATCCAACCATGGAGCTAAGCGGAAGGACATTGTTTATAAATCTACTCCTTATTTTACTTTGTCATTTTTGTTTATTGTGCCACTTTAGTAATACTATTTGGCCATTTTATTTGCATAAACAACACTAAAATTCTTTATTTAACTATTTATAAGTAGGTTGTACTTGTCTTGCATGGTTTGTGGGATTTTTCAAACCAAAGATCTGTGATCATATTGTAAACAATGTTACTCTGATCTGTGTTTCACTATTTGAAGTGTTGGTGCAGATCTTAACATGGTATTGCTATTTTTTTTACAACTTGTAGTGTGTGTGTCTAACATGTATGACGACTTAAAGTATTAGAGCTGATAGATAATAAAATTTGATTAGTACTCATATGTATTTCATTAGTTCACCTAATGCTAACATTCTGATAGATAATTAAATGGTCAATTTTCTTAATCCCTTATTTCAATTTGATGGATGAGAACTTTCAAGATGTCAAGTTGTATGCCTTTTTTGCACAAACGTTTTTTTCACTTTATATTTATTTAACACACAGACCAGCTTTGCAGCTAAATATTAACTTTAGCTACCTACAAGAACTCTGATTTTTTTTTTATGATTAATTTTCCTAGACAAGTAATATAGATTAATTCCACATAAGGAGCATAGAACTGAAACCCAGTGTGGTTCAGTTAATGTAACTCACCTGCTTTTCGCACGTGGATAACAAACACAATATTTAACTGATCATTAGTTATGGATCAAGGTAGAAAACTTCATTATCATTTTGAAATTGATGCATACTATTATTCACCTTGTTCTGGCACTCTGGTTGGTCCAACTTTCTTATATATCGTATATAATTTTAGTAGTTTCTTATTGTTCACCAAGCATTTCATTTGTACTGCTCTTAGGATGTTTTACTGTATTTATATATAAATCATTCGTATGGGATGAATATAGCTACTTCAAATGGAGCTTTTTTGGTAAGTGAACTAGAATGCAATGAGAATGGTTCACCTTTTTTATGATTCTATTTTAATATTTGGATGGATGATTTAAGATGAATCCATAGTGAAAGAAGTGGTACTAAGTTTTTAACTTATTAAATATAATAGAACTTATCAAAGTATCATAGACTTATCAAATCCGGATGGGCCTAGTGAAGTGGACATGGGAGCTGCGCAAACCAAAAAAAGTAGGTGAATCAATCACGTTGAGCGGGCCTATCAGTCCCAATAGGTTGAATGACCAAGTCGGACTAAACAATCTAGTGAGATCGATCGACATAGTGGAGCTAAACCAAGCTAGTTGGATAGGGATGCATGGTTGGATTGTTTGGGCTTACTTGTTGATCGAATTAATTAGGATAGTTGGGTTGAGCTAGATGGGCTATGCAAGGGATCAATCAAGTCAGGTGAGTAAACTTTTAGAGATTGATTACACCAACAGGGCTCAGCAAACTAGTGAATTCAATCGAAGCAAACTAGTGAGCTCGATCAAGTCTGGTGAGCAAAAAGATAGGATCGATCAGGATAGTGGAACTCAACAAACCAAGCTCAATGAGTACTTCGGCTAGACCAAATAGATAAAATAAAATAGGCCATTCTAAAATGAATCATTTCACTAGTTATTATTACATTGACGAAATGAAAAAGACGATTTCTCTTTTCATTCTTTTCTCATTCCCGTTCCATTTCCATTTCATCATACCAAACAACCTGAGTGATTTTGTTCAACACATTTGTGGCTATCCCATACACTACTTTTTTCATTAGCTATGCAGTGAGATCATTTGGACATTTGGTAATGTCAGGGATGTTTAATTAAATTAAATATATTTGCGACAGTTTGGCATAGTGTTCAATAAAGGAATAAATTTTTGTAGTTGATTCCTAATGTTTAGGAAAAGCACAAGTTGATTAATAGCGACAATTTCTATGCTATGATCAATACCTATGCAACATCACTTGCATAGCATTCTTTCATATGAAAGCTTATTTTGATAATGTGGCTTATGCAGATACCATGATGAAATTTGCATCATTTGAGACGATAGTTGAGATGGTCTACAAATACGCAATTCCAAAACCCAAGGACCAGTGTAGCAAAGAGCTTCAACTTGGAGTGAGTTTTGCTGGGGGTTACATTGCCGGTGTGTTCTGTGCCATTGTTTCTCACCCTGCCGACAATCTCGTCTCTTTCCTAAACAACGCTAAGGGTGCCACTGTTGGGGATGTAAGTCTCATACAACTTGTTATATGCTTTTACATGAAAATTCCATGTTAAGCCTTTTCCTGAATAGCTAAACCCATTCTTTGTGCCATAAACTAGGCTGTGAACAAGCTTGGAGTATGGGGTCTTTTCACTCGTGGGCTCCCGCTTCGTATCGTCATGATTGGAACCCTAACGGGTGCGCAATGGGGAATTTATGATGCATTCAAAGTCATGGTTGGCCTGTAAGTACCCTCCTATACTTAGTTTCTTAGTTGCAAAATACATGGTTTCTAAATATAAGAGATAATTCTTTCAACATTTGATGGTTTACAGGCCCACAACCGGTGGAGTTACTCCTCCTGCCACGGTGACCGATAAGCTGAAAGCTACTGCTTGATTTTTTAAAGATTCCCATTTCTACTCAGATCTTTTGACAAAGAACCAGTTTAGGTTAAAAGGTATACATATATTTTTTTTGAATTCACATTATCATCAAATATCGAGATCCCTCGATGTATTATTTTGATCCATTTCCATTTCCATTTCCTTGGGCATCCTAGAAATTATAGAGGTGCAGAATAATAATAGAATGTGTAAACTTGATCGCCGTTTGCACACTATTTAACTTATTAAACTTTACACCTCTTTTCCTTCCGAGATTTTCCATTGCATTATGTATTGATCATATGGACATGGATGTTGATTTGATCCTCACTAAAAGATGAGTGTTTACTCATTAGAAGAACGATGTTCTTGATTGATGTAATCTTCTCTTGAATGAGAATGATGATCAAAATATTTAAAGTAAAATTCATTGCACAAAGAGCATAGCGCAATCAATTGAAGATATTAAAAATTAAATTTACCAAAAGGAAAAAAAACATAAGAACATTATCTTCTTTTCAATTTGTTTTAAATGGTAGTAAAAAGTGTCCGTTTTTTAATTATATGAAAAGAGCTAAATTATGGAATGAATTTATAGTCATAGGGTGGAAAGAATTTTTGAGTAATTGCTTTAAAGAAATATAGTACAAACGCTAGAAAAAAAAAAATCAAAGACCATGATCTCCTCAAAGTATTTACTTTTAAAAGCAACAATGAACAACAACACCAAAAAATTATCCTACTTTTTCAAGGGTATTCGGCACGGCACTACATATCACCATGAAAATTAATGGTGAATGACTTTCAGACGATGTGAAGATAAATCATTGGCATTAACTGACAGACGATATAATGTTAACAGAAGAAAACGTTAATTTGTTTCAGCAGAAGCTTTAGGGTAAGGGTGGTGCAAGAATGATCATTTCCCGCACAGGACAGTGGTAAGAGACACGACAGTTAATTCAATTCAATTTTTTTAGGGTGTGTTTGATTCAAGTTATCATGTATAATCTTGGTTATGTGATTACCAGATTATGAGGAATAAAACATAACCAAATGTTGTTTGGTTAAATATAGGTAATGTAATAAAAATATGTTTGTTTGAAGATTTTAATGAACAACCTAATTTAGTATTTTACTAGATTATCCTTAGTTACAAAACCAACTATAATAATAATAATAATATTATTATTATTATTATTTAAACTCTAATGTTTTTTAATTTTTATTTATTTTTTAAAGTTTTTTTTATTTTTTTACTTTTTTATTTTTTTAATTTTTTTACTTTTTAGGATTTTTTTACATTTTTCTATTTTTTAATTTTTTAATGTTTTTTAACATTTTTAATTATTTTTTGCTTTTTAAATTTTTTTACATTTTCCCTATTTTTTAATTTTTATTTTATGTTTTTTTAAAATTTTTTAATGTTTTTTTCTATTTTTTATTTTTAATGTTTTTTGTATTTTTTAAAATTTTTTAATGTTTTTTGTATTTTTTAAAATTTTTTTAATGTTTTTTCTATTTTTAAAAGTTTTTTTACCATTTTTTTTATTTTTTAATATTTTTTATTTTTTTAAAAAATTTTTACTTTTTTTAAATTTTATTTTTTATATTTTTCATTTTTTTCTTTATATTTTACTTTTTTCACATTTTTCTTTTATCCGAGGATATTTTGGGTAAAAAAAAATCGATAACCCCGGAATCAAGAAAAACCTCAGTTTTCCGAAATTTTTTGATTTCTGGTTGCATACCCCTTTTGCTGACGTGTCGGACATGGGACATTACTCAGGAATCATCGATTACCTAAATCAAACAGGATTTTTGTTGATAACTTTGGATGGATAACCAAGGTTATCAAGGATAACCCCTAACCAAACGTACCCTTATGATTATATTATATGCCTAGAGGCAGTCTATTCAGGACCGAGAGGAAAAAAAAAATCATGATGACTGAAAAAACAAAAAAATAATAAATTATACGGGATGTAAAATTTTACACTGCCAATCTGAAACTCAACTCCAAAATCGCATGACAAACGACTAAACGACCATTCACTTAAAATCTCTATGTATTAAAGAAATGATAATAAGTGGCAAAATGAGATTATGTCTGTAGCTCTATTTGTGTCTATTATTTTATATTTTCTTACAAATTTAGAATTTCAATTATAAAAAGCAACCAGATAAGGTTTTTTTATTGTACCAATGAAGCAATTAATTAAATAAATCCATTTTTTCTTTTTTAAAAAGTTTGCACAGGCTTCAGTAAAAACTACATGGAAACAATATAAAACACGTATAAGGTAAATATTACAAAGAAAGTGAAATATTTCTTAGAAGTTGAGTATATCTTCATCCACAACCATTTCCAATACTCGAAAAGAAACATTAGACCATCCAAGAACTGAAAAAAAAAAGAGGAAGAAAAGGGCTTCAGCTGAATTCCCAGGAAGGCAACCAGTTTTGAGAACATATGTGATAAGTGAAACTCCGAGAAGCCAACCAATCTTTTGATGCTTTTGTCAAGGCATTAAGATCCTTTTAGCAAAAGATCAGATGCAGGTTTAGTCCTTTTCTTGTAAAGAGGCGAACCTGCATCATATCAATGCTCAAGTTAACTTCTCCAGGTATGTAGGGAGTTGAGTTGAAACCTGAAAGTCAAAGGATAGTAATTTCAGAGCCTTTGAATAGACTTGTTATAGATTGGAGATCCTTAAACAAATAACCAAGCAAAATTGAAGTTGCAATGACTTGATATTGAAAAGAATGGGACGAAAAGAAGCAATGATTTGATATTGAAACAAACAATGAGCTCCTAATTGTATTTGATTCCTGTAAAATGTTTGCCCCAGCAAATATTTTAAATTTTGTTTGGAGTGTTGCATGCCATGCGGTGAAAAATCATGGACAGCAGAAACTTTAATTTTGGGGGAAAACTACTTGTACTCAAAATGAGTCAACATTACACTAGTTTTCCATAAATTAGCAGGAAATTATATGCCGAGAGTAATCATGTAGTGAAAAGACTCTTCAAACACATTATTTGTATTATTCAAATTTTTAGTAGAAGAAGATTTTGTCCAATTTGATAACTATGAAGTAAAAAAGACTTACACATGATCCAATTGATATGGTTGGAAAGGTCTTATCAGGCATGATACTCTTCCTTCCTTTTTCACAAGAAGTAAAATGGATTTTCTTTTTCCTCTCCCAATTCTCACTCAAAATAAAGAAGGCTATGTGATCTACATATAGTAGGATTATATATATGAAACACAAAAGAAACATATCAACAAGGAGAAAACCATTGAATTCAAACTATTGTGAACACTTCAACCGCATAAATATGAATTCTTATTAGAATCTACCATGTCAAGAACTTATTGATTAACAAATGGGAAGCATGCAAAATATGATATGTAAATATAGAAGTTATGTATACCTATGACAGATTGGTCTGAGCAAATAGAGAAGCCTTAAAGTCAATCATCTGCTGCATCTGAAGCCTTTGCACCAAATGGATCATGAGCAGGTCCCATGTCCGCCCCAATGTGACGATGAACCAGCCTCTGCAAATCAGCCATCACCTTATGCTCTCTCTTTGCTTTCTCTTCATAATTGAACATAGCAAGTGCCCTCTTATCTTCAGCACTGTAAACCTGGTTTTCTTTTCTGATACGGATGGCGTTCATCCTCTGGTGCCTGCTACCACTCATGACATAACCTAAGTCCTCAAACTTCTGAATCTCCTCAGCTGACAAGCCGACCTCTCCTCTTCTTGGAATACGCTTCCCTTGCTGCACATACTGGGCAATAGCATCACCTTCACCAGGCCTCAGCGCGCCACCATAGCTTATATGACCCTCAGCACGTGGGAGAGGTGCAGGCCCAACCATAGGCTCATTGTCCAAGGCTGGCTTCTTCTGAGATTCAATCAATTCCTTCAACTCGAGTGCTTCAGGATCAACGTCAGGTAACTTAGCATCAAAAGGTCCAGCATCTGTTTCTGAATCCGATTCATGAGACTTATTCGATCGTTTCTTGCTCTTTCTTGCTTTCTTCTTAGATCTCGGGCTAGAATCAGGCTCCTCGCTCTCCTCTGAAACTGTTGCCCTGCTCTTCGTTATTTTCTTCCTGCTGCTGTGCGTGCTTTTCTTTGAGCTTTTCCGCTGACTTCTAGATCTATGCTTTTTGCTATCATCACGATCTTCATTCAGTGAATCAGAAGACTCCTCACTTGAACTGTCCTCAAAAGACGAGTCTGTGCTGCCATCGGACTCTGAATACTTCCTTTTCCGGCTGCTTCCATTTCTTCGGCTCCTTCTCCGCCCACTCCTTCCAGTCCTTCCACTCCTCCTCCTTCGTCTCCTCCGGGAAGGCGAACTCCCTGATCTGGAATCAGAATCATCCGAAGGGCTCCCATCCGAATCACCAGACTCACTGCTCTCACTCCCATTTCGTTTCGCCGCATCTTCCTTATCTTCCTCTGGAGAAAATTCCAGAGCGCCACCAGCCTCATCGTACGGCTCAAACTTCTCCCCCTCGCCTCTCAGAGGGCTAGGCATCATCCACGAGATATTCTTCTTCTTCCGCAACTTCTGCCGTTTGACGCGTCGGTACTCGAAATAGCTAAGGCCCTTAAGTTCCTCATCATCGTCCGAGCGGTCGTCTCCATGATCCGGCTGCTTCCGCGTACGGTAGGGTTCGTCTTGGTGGGGGGACCAGCAGTAATCAGGGCTACGAGAGCGGGGTGGAGGGGTGAGCGATCGGGGGCTGCGTCGGTCCGATCGCCGGCGATGTTCGAAGGAGGAGGGAGGCGAAACCCTAGATCGAAGGGGGCGCTCGATGGTAGAGGCGAGTCGGGATCCCGCGCGAGACATCGATGGATTTGGGTAGAAACGAGGCCCCGGAAGGGCTTTTAAGTTTGAAGTCAGAACCAGATTCGGATCGAGTATGGATTCCACATTGATCAAATCCGATCCATTAACCGAAATTAATTGTTCGCCGAATTAAAGTTATGCGGGAGATTTTTCTTATTGGTTTATTGATGGATATATTAAATTGATATCTTTCTTTATTAATATATGAAAATTTAAATTTAGACAAAAAAAATATTTTGTTAAGACAATGATATATAGTTTTCTTTATTTATACAATAATATATCGATTTCTTTATTAACACAACATGGAGCTCAAGAGATACTTCAATTCATGATATAGCAATGCCTTCTTCCTTTTCCTTTGCGAATGAAATTCTAGCCGTCGAATTTGTGCTTAAGGTGTTATTATGTACTAGAGGGAGTTAAATCGATAAAGCTATGAAACCAATCAATACACAAATTGATCCATAGTTTTTGATAAAATTGGATTCTAACTTCTATATAAATTGGATGCATTCTAGTGGCACTTTGTGCCACGGTGAAGAACATCATCATCCTTTCCCCAAAATGGGGAGCTCGCATGTGCAAATGGTACTAGTGAAGGTGCATTGTTGTTTGTCTAAATGTTTCTTTTTGATGTTGTAGGTGTCTTATGAGGGACCCTGTGAAGGGTCTATTCATAGAAACATTTTCCCTCTTCTACTATTAAAGTACGTTTGATTGAAGGTTATCCTTGATAATCTTAATTATTCATCCAAAATTATCTACGAAAACTCTGTTTGATTTAGGTAATTGGCGATTCGCGATTAATGATCTGATCCGGTGGTAAGGTGGGGCTAGCCCGGTAGGAGGTCAAAGCGGTCAATGTCCTGGGCAGACGTCCGATCAGGCGAACTACTTTCCCGATTAGCAGGAAGAGTAGCCGACCCGACACTTCGACAGCTCGATCGGACACCGAGCTTCCGACGCTCATGAAACTCAAACAGGGAAAGACGAGGACCGAGCGTTCTCCTCGCTCGGCCGAGCCGTGGACGCAGTCTCGACCCAGCATGCGAAGGAGCCTTAGCTTGACAAGGCGGAGCCGGATATCAAATCACTGGCCGAGCGGACGTTCGGCCCAACCGTTGCATCACCTTGGCGGTAGACTGGCCGAGTGGCTCTCCCGCTCGACCCAATAGCAAACAAAGAAAGCAGTTGGCAATATCTTCCTAAGGACCAGTGTCATCGACAGGCGGCATGATCAGCGACATGGCCAGGCAGAAGATCGTACGGTGGAAGCTTCCACTATCACGTCAGGGATATGCTCGGTCTGTTAAGGTATGACGTCAGACACACTTTTCTGACACGACCTTTCCAGATATGCTTTTGGGAAGCGTGCACACCTCCTGGGAGCTCTATATAAGAAGCCCTAAAGCTTCATTGGAGGTATGTTTTGGACTACTGTAGCTATAGCCACGCTGCTGCTCCTTTCTTCTTTACTTCATTCGATTGTCGCCGGTAGCTGACTTGAGCGTCGGAGGATCATCGCCGGGGAACCCCTCCCTGGCTTGGCACTAACGACTCTGTGGTTGCAGGCTTAGCTTGTCAGAGGTCCGCATCGCCTCCAATCGACATCCAGTCAACGTGAGCGCCATCTTCCCAGCGTCCGTCTACTCACACTCGGACAGGATCATGATCCATGCCCGATACATCAGCAAAAGGGACATGCAATCAGAAATCAGAAAATCTCATAAAAGTAAGGGTTTACTTGATTTCGGGATTCACAAATTTTTTAATCAAATGCTAGAATCAGAAAACCTTAGATGTTATTGAGTTCTCAATTCAAATTTATTTGATTGTTTAAAATTTTTACATTTTAAATGTGTTTGGTTGATTATTGAGTTTGATAATACAAATTTATTTATTCATTTTAAATTTATTTTTATTTATTTAGTATATTTGTAAAATACCGAAAAATAGGCGAATATTAATAAGGGAATTTTTCGGAATTTTTAGAAATTTTTCGGGAATTTTTCGGAGCTCGTACGGACGAGTTAACGGGGATAAAAACGGGGCCCGGAAAAGCCTGTTTAGGCTACCCCGTTTATGTGAGGAAATGTTTATATTTACATTTCCTTTTCTTTATTTTCTTTTCCTTCCGTCGTTCTCTCTTCCTCGCCGAAACCACACGCGCCCGAAGCTTTCTTCCCTTGCCCTAACCGGTGGCGCCGCCGAGTTTGCTTCGCCGCCACTGACCCAGCGCTGCCGCCGGCTTTCCTCAGCCATAGAGCCATCTCCGATCTATGCCCTAGCCAGCACCGACGCCACTGTCGACACTGGTTTTTCAGCGTCAGCCGCCATCGCCGTGCCCTAGCACCGCCGCCGGCCACCTCCTCTGTACCGGCCACCAGATCTGACCCAGTGCCGTTGTCGCCTTTGCCCTAGCCTCTCCATCGTCGCCCCTCGCCCTCGCAGTGGAGAGCCTTAAGATCCCAGCCGCCAACTAGCCGCATGCCCTAGTTTTGGGTTCACAGCCGTTCACGCCGAAGACTCTCTTCTCCTCTCTTCTGTCGCTGCTATCTTCACCGGCCGACGAGAGCCAACCGAGGGTAGTCGTTTCTCTACACTGGTTCTCCTCTGATAACCTCTGTTCCAGCCACAGTACCGTGCCCTAGACTCAGTATTGGGGCAACCTTTTCCATTCACCAGTTGCCGGCAGGGGGAAAGAATGGCACAGGTTCAGGTAATTGCAGTAGGTTGGTTTATTGATCACAGTTCTAGGGCTGCAGATTTCAATGCCTCTGATCTGGGTGATGCCTTGTTGCACGTGACCTTTGCTGGAGCAAGTTTCAACTGCGACAAGCACTATTGACCACCAGGTTCTACAGTGCCACCATCCTGTTTTTCTTTTGGTTCTGATCGGGTTGCAGTTTGGGATTTCCTCAATTCCAGTCATCCCATTGCTGTTTGGGTCTTTTGCCATTACAGAGCGACTGAAGAAGAATTGAGGTAAGGAGTAGGGATTTGATGCATGATGTAGAGGATTGTTAGTTTTGGTAAATACATTGAATTAGGTTGGAATTGGATTATTATGATGATGAATATGAAATAAGTTTAGGTATTTTTGGAATTAGGGTTTTTGCCCTAATTTAGGGTTAAAGAATTTATTTAGCTATTTATAGAAATTTAGCTAAATAATTCATATATGTTTGGTATTACAGGACTTTGACGCGAGACGAGTATCTCGGAGTCAGATTGGACCTTTCTATTTTTGGAGGCGGGTACTTTTGACTTTTTGTCTTTGATATGCTTAGTAATGAAATTAACATGTTGCATTAATTGTGTTCTTATCTGTTTCGGTTAATCACTACCCAAATCTTGGTACATGCTTGATTGATTGATTTATTTTACATCCCATGTATACTTTACCTGTCTATACATGCTTATAGGGGTAGTGATATACCATGCTTCACCATGTTCAGGACCTAGGTTTTTATACCTTCTGTGTACCTTTGATTCGATATGATTCGTTGACCTAGGGTGCACTTTTCTATATATATGGATTAGGTCAGGATGTTTATATGGTTATTGCCATGCATCATTTGCATGATTGCATGCTGTGCGATAGTCCGCTCCATTATTGTTGAGCACATCGCCAGTTACATGGATCTGCACACACCACCACTCATGGGTTAGTGGTCGATTCAGGCAGAGTGTGTTGCAGAAGGGACTCTGTTAGGCACCGTTGGTCCGCTCATGGGTAGTGTGACACAACGAGTTATCCGGCAGGGATTCCTCCCCGTCATCGTGTACCGGGAGTTGAGAGCATTGCGCTCCCCCATCTATGATTTGGGGTAGGAGGATAGGTGTACTCCGACAGCATCCCGTCCACTCGGTCACTCATCAGGAGTAGTGACGACAGAGTGCACGGTTGTCACAGCCCTACCCACTCGGCCTCACTTTTGTATGAGATGATCGACTGGCGTCAGGGGTGACCAGGACGCATCATTGGCATCATATGCATGATGCATTTATTGCTTGTGTTTGTGGTTGCTGCATTTATATGCTGCATATTGTTTGGATACCTATGTTTGACATGCATACAGGATCCCTATACCACTCGGACTGTTTGACCTTATACTCAGGACCTGGTTAGTACAGTATTCTCCTGTTTACTTCAGATGCATTTTTATCTTTCTTATCAGGAGACTATACGCATGATTAGTGCTAGGTGTTGTTTCTTTACTTTGCATATCAATTGTACCTGCTGAGTGTTGGACTCACCCCGCCTCCATTGTTGTTACTTTCAGGTTGATGCTGTCAGGAGGGAGTTCCAGTCGCTGGTCCCCACAGCACATAGTGCTACTCCTCTGCTGGTTTTTGAGTTGTTGTTTTATTTTAGCTTTCCGCTATCAGACTTTGTTTTAGTTTTGTTTTAGACTTTACATATGGATATTGTATGGAATCTTTCCGTTGGATGGACTTTTGGTATGATTTGGATTTACTCTACTACATGCCTGCCTGGACGGCAGAAGAGGTGAGTTCGTCGGTTTTGAGCTTTACGAGTGTAGTTGAGTAGGGTGGTTTTCGAGTCAGAGTATTACTACCTTGTTTGATTATATATAACTGCGTGGATGGTTGTGTGGATTGTGTTTTTATTTATTTTTATTATTCCAGCCGCCTGTGGCTGAGGTATATGAGATGTAGAAAAGTTTCAGATTGTCCGCTGTACAGGGGAGATGCTGCCGAAATTTCTTCGGACAGGGACTCCTCTGGGGCGTGACAATTTAGTGGTATCAGAGCACAGGTATACGATCTTTTGTTTTCATATTTTTGGATGTTTGGGATAACCTGATACCAATTTATTTACTTGGTATCAGAGCGCCAAGTTTGGCGATACTTGTTGGATTTTTATATTTTGGATTTTCGGGATTTAACTGATACCAATTTATTGGTATCAGAGCAGGGTTATGATACCTGCTTTTGGTGTTATGGAGATTTATCGGATACCTGTTGTTAGTATTCTGGATTTTTGGATTAGCCCAAGTTTGCGAGTCAAACTGGGTAGTTGTTTGAGTGACATGGATTTTTCCATTACGATTGTGTTTGGATTTCCGTTTCGGATTTATATGGATTTCCGGTGATTTTTATGATCAGAAATTTTAAGGTCAAGTTGGGGACTGGACAGCGATGGAACATCTCCAGACGGCATATAGGTATGATGTTTAATTTTATAGTTTATGACAGGTATTAGCATTCTTTATTTAGTACCTGTCTGGTTGCTGTAGCACATACTACTTGTGATGGGTTAGCCATTGAGGATGGTTAACCTTAATAGAGATAAAGGATTATAGTCTCTGGTGATTTTTCATATCATACCATCAGTAGTTTTAGCTTCTGTTACTACTATTAGGAGATGGAGGCACATATCAGCCTCTGCTATTGTTAGCTGGGTAATGGATGATACCTATATATTCCTGTGGACTTAGCTAGTAGAGTTTTTATACTCGTATCTTTTGGATATTAGGGTATCCGATACGATGAAAATTTGGCATTGGAGAGTTATCATGTTTGATCATTGTTGAGAATGATTTGAGGTTGAGGGATATTGGAAGATAAGATATTGTGATGTGTTGATTTCTAATAATTTTGAGAGTAAATGTTATGTGGTTGTTTGATGATCTATTAGTGGATAACTATTTTGATGATCTATTATTTGGGTTGTTGTTGATGGTGACATAGTGAGTGTCATGTATGATATTCACAGGTTTGATGTTTATAGTTGGTGATCAGATTATTAATCGGGTGCTAGAGAGTTTACGGTTGAGTGTGCCCATGAGATTTTAATATATCTGGTTAGTTGTGGTTAATTAACAGGATGATAAAATTGATATTTGCTTCCTCAGATATTGGACTATGTGGATAAATAATGATTTGATGTTTTGAATGCTAACTTGCTCTCATGTGGAGTAGAGACTGATTCATCTGATATTATGTGGTTGATATTTTTGAGGATAAAAATGAGAGTGTCTTGATGATCTTGAATTCTGACTTTATCTTTTGGGTCGTACACATTTATGCATATGGTATTATGTGGTTGGATATACCTTAGTTGCTTGTGGAGGATTAAGGTATTTTTGATTAGTTAGTAGATGAATGATTTAGTTTTTGTTGGTTGATCAGTAAAGGATTATCATACTCTATTTTTAGAGGTTCGAACCTTTAGGTTATTTGTGCTTAGTTATGTATTTAGAGCACATTTGAGTACATGTTTTGTACTGACGTGGAAAGGACTGATTTAGCCATATATCATTATCGGCTTGGATTGGTTTAGAGGATCGATGTATCCTAGTCCGTGAAGACTTTGACCGTGGACTGTATATACCTGGTGGGATAACTTAGAGGGTGCATTGGGATATGTGACCCCGCTGGTGTAAGGAAGTGTAGAGCTAATTGCTTAACACTTATGGGATACAATCGTTATTAGTGTATACTGGGAGAGTACATTTGGATTTATGATGATAAAATTTTTTTTCCATTGGATATAGTCTTGGTAGTGTATGACATTGACTGGCAATGTTATACCACGGTGTGTATATCGTTCTTGTCCGATACTAGTTCCTTTGAACCTATAGCAGGGTTGTTACTGGATGATTAGACTGCTTTATTTTGGGTTGCTTTTGATTGATGTATTCATGCTTGATACATATGCATGAATTTTGTTTAGATATACCGGTAACCCATGAGTGTTGGTAGCATAAGGTTGGTCTCTTTGATTGAGCTGATATGCTGATTTTGCATGTATATCATGATTGTTTTGGGTTGTAGGAGTCCTGTGGTAGACTGTCCATTTGCAAGTAGTATATGTATCCATGTTCTGATATGGTTTGAGGTGTTCCTCGTGGATCATAGATATGTAGTTGGGTGTATGTATTTGGAGGTATTATTGAAGATATCTTGTTGATTAAATCCGAGATGTAGTATAAGTACATCGGTGGTGTTTTGATGGAGGCATTTTGTCGATTTAATCTGTACATATGTGTTTGGTGTGGTATCTGAGGTATTTTTTTTATTATGTTTGATATGTGAGTGCACCTGGGTTTAGTATGCTTATTTGGAAGTATATGTTGGTTATACTCTTGGCATAGGTGAAGATATGTCATGTGAGTGTTGTTTGAGGTGTATTGTTGATTTTACCTACATTGATTTTGCACATGTGTTCGGTATGTATTGTTGGAGGTATCATACTGAATATACCGGAGTTGTGAGTATGTTTGGTGTATAATAATTGGAGGATTTTGTTGATCATACATATGTTGTGTGAGCATGTGTGCTAGGTGTATACATTGGTAGCAGCATGATGATTCTACTTATACTGAATGCAGAATGTGGAGTGACTGCATTATGTCATTTGTTGAATTAACCCATCAACTAATTTTCCTATCAGTGGATGACCCACTAGGATGCTGATAGAGTTGATGATGGATTTGATTAGTTTCTAGGTTGTTATATCCTAGGCTAACCACAGCGAATTGTGGTAGAGAGATCTTGTACAGTCTCTAGCTGGATAGTTAGGTGCCTTAGGGTACTTAGGTATTGTTTTGTGGTGGAGCGTTGCTCCCACATATCACGGATTGCTGGTAGCGGAGCATTGCTCCTATATTTATTGCAGATACATATTTCAGATTATTTGTGGTGGAGTGTTGCTCCCACATATTGAGGATTTCCTGTGGTAGAGCGTTGCTCCCACATATGTGGTGTTTCCTGTGATGGAGCGTTGCTCTCACCCTGGAGGATTTATTCTTTGGTGATTTATGTTATTGATGATCAGATTTTTTGATTTATTATCGGAGATCTTATGGATAGGAATGTCTGTGATACGGACATTATGTGTCTTGGTTTTTGCCATATAGGCTTACAGTGTCTTAGATGTTTTCAGGGACTCGATGATCCTGGTATGTCGAGGATGTTTGGATAGGTGTCCATTATCTTTGTGGACGATGTTGTGATCTATTACGGATCCTAGGTGAGTCACATACACTACCTTTGCATAGATCTAGAGATGATTCGACGAGAACATCTATATGTGATTATCAGTAGTGCTGGTTTGGATTGTCTTTTATTATGATGTTTGGGACACACGGTCACTAGTAGGAGTGTACCGTGGTTCCACAGGAGATAGGGGTTGTTACCGTTGGGAGCAGCCAAAATCAGTGTAGGAGATCCGCAGTCTTTTGTGACTCGCAGGATATTACAGACCTTTCGTCGAGGGTTTCTTCCGCATAGCTATGCTACTTACACGCCTGACCATGAAAGGCGTGAAGTTTACTTGGACTGAGGATTGCAAGACCAGCTTCTAGGAGCTGAAGCGGAGACTAGTATCGGCTTTGATTTTTGGTTTTTACCTTCGGAAGAGGACGAATTTGTCCTCTACACCGACGCGTCTCTACAGGGTATGGGTGCTGTTCTGAGGTAGCACGGTAGAGCATTCTTATATACTTCTCGATAGTTGAGGGAGCCTGAGAAGAAAATACTCAGTACATGATCTGGAGTTGGCCGCTATTATTTTTGCCCTGAAGATTTGGCGGCAGTACCTGTATGATATTACATTGAGATTCTCACTGACCATCGGAGTCTCAAATATCTGTTCATTCAGAAGGAACTTAATCTTCGACCGAGGACATAGATGGAGTTCCTGAAGGATTATGATTGTACCATTAGCTATCACCGGGGAACAACTAATGCGGTTGCCGATGCACTTAGCTAGATGTTCAGAGGGACTTTAGCTTGCCACCGAGTTGTGGTCACAGATTTGATTCAGGATTTCTCTGAGTTAGATATTGAGGAGCAGGGACAGACCGAGCAGGGTATTCTTGTTACGATGGTTGCTTAGTCGTCGATCAGGAAGAGAATCCGAGAGACCCAGTTGTTGAGACCTCATGGAGCTCAACGTGAGGCAAAGTGGTCCATATTATCAGCAGAGGATGTCAGAGGCATAAGACTGCCAGAAGTGTTATGCTGACCGGAGTCGGAGACCCTTAGAGTTCTCCATTTGCGACCAGGTATTTCTACGAGTTTCACCCACGAAAGAGGTGAAGAGATTGGCCTCAGAGGTAAGCTAGCTCCGCGATAAATTGGACCTTTCCAGATCTCGGAAAGGATTGGAGCAGTAGCTTATCGGTTGGCACTATTGCCGTCCTTGGCAGGCGTTCACGCCGTATTCCACGTATCTACGTTGAGGAGATACGTACCCGATCTGATACATGTGTTGATAGATAATCTCAGTTCTCCTTTCAGCCTGACGTCACCTATGAGGAGGTTCCGGTATGGATTCTAGACCGGAAAGAACGTCAGTTGCGGAACAAGACTATCCGGCTGGTTAAAGTCGGATGGCAGCATCATTCGGACGAGGAGGCTACTTGGGAGCTCGAGGATACTATCCGAGCTTGATATCCCCATCTTTTTACTTGAGGTATGTGATTCAGTTTACCGTTCAGCATTTATACTTCTTGTCTATTGTTAGTACTTGCTGATGGTAGAAACGAAATTTGGGGACCAAATTTTTATTAGTGGGGGAGAATGTAAAATACCGGAAAATAGGCGAATATTAATAAGGGAATTTTCCGAAATTTTTAGAAATTTTTCGGGAATTTTTCGGAGCTCGTACGGACGAGTTAACGGGGATAAAAACGGGGCCCGGAAAAGCTTGTTTAGGCCCCCCCGTTTATGTGAGGAAATGTTTATATTTACATTTCCTTTTCTTTATTTTCTTTTCCTTCCGCCGTTCTCTCTTCCTCGCCGAAACCACACGCGCCCGAAGCTTTCTTCCCTTGCCCTAACCGGTGGCGCCGCCGAGTTTGCTTCGCCGCCACTGACCCAGCGCTGCCGCCGGCTTTCCTCAGCCATAGAGCCATCTCCGATCTATGCCCTAGCCAGCACCGACGCTACTGCCGACACTGGTTTTTCAGCGTCAGCCGCCGTCACCGTGCCCTAGCCTCTGCCCCGACTCCAGCGACGCCGACTTCTTCCTCTGTGGCGAGCCCTTGCACTGTGCCCCTTTTTCTTCTTAGCCTCTCCTCCCGTGCCCTAGTTTTGGGTTCACAGCCGTTCACGAAGACTCTCTTCTCCTCTCTTCGTCACTGCTATCTTCACCGGCCGACGAGAGCCAACCGAGGGTAGTCGTTTCTCTACACTGGTTCTCTGATAACCTCTGTTCCAGCCACAGTACCGTGCCCTAGACTCAGTATTGGGGCAACCTTTTCCATTCACCAGTTGCCGGCAGGGGGAAAGAATGGCACAGGTTCAGGTAATTGCAGTAGGTTGGTTTATTGATCACAGTTCTAGGGCTGCAGATTTCAATGCCTCTGATCTGGGTGATGCCTTGTTGCACGTGACCTTTGCTGGAGCAAGTTTCAACTGCGACAAGCACTATTGACCACCAGGTTCTACAGTGCCACCATCCTGTTTTTCTTTTGGTTCTGATCGGGTTGCAGTTTGGGATTTCCTCAATTCCAGTCATCCCATTGCTGTTTGGGTCTTTTGCCATTACAGAGCGACTGAAGAAGAATTGAGGTAAGGAGTAGGGATTTGATGCATAATGTAGAGGATTGTTAGTTTTGGTAAATACATTGAATTAGGTTGGAATTGGATTATTATGATGATGAATATGAAATAAGTTTAGGTATTTTTGGAATTAGGGTTTTTGCCCTAATTTAGGGTTAAAGAATTTATTTAGCTATTTATAGAAATTTAGCTAAATAATTCATATATGTTTGGTATTACAGGACTTTGACGCGAGACGAGTATCTCGGAGTCAGATTGGACCTTTCTATTTTTGGAGGCGGGTACTTTTGACTTTTTGTCTTTGATATGCTTAGTAATGAAATTAATATGTTGCATTAATTGTGTTCTTATCTGTTTCGGTTAATCACTACCCAAATCTTGGTACATGCTTGATTGATTGATTTGTTTTACATCCCATGTATACTTTACCTGTCTATACATGCTTATAGGGGTAGTGATATACCATGCTTCACCATGTTCAGGACCTAGGTTTTTATACCTTCTGTGTACCTTTGATTCGATATGATTCGTTGACCTAGGGTGCACTTTTCTATATATATGGATTAGGTCAGGATGTTTATATGGTTATTGCCATGCATCATTTGCATGATTGCATGCTGTCGATAGTCCGCTCCATTATTGTTGAGCACATCGATTACATGGATCTGCACACACCACCACTCATGGGTTAGTGGTCGATTCGAGCAGAGTGTGTTGCAGGACTCTGTTAGGCACCGTTGGTCCGCTCATGGGTAGTGTGACACAACGAGTTATCCGACAGGATTCCTCCCGTCGTCGTGTACTGGGAGTTGAGAGCATTGCGCTCCCCATCTATGATTTGGGGTAGGAGGATAGGTGTACTCGACATCCGTCCACTCGGTCACTTATCAGGAGTAGTGACGACAGAGTGCACGGTTGTCACAGCCCTACCCACTCGGCCTCACTTTTGTATGAGATGATCGACTGGCGTCAGGGGTGACCAGGACGCATCATTGGCATCATATGCATGATGCATTTATTGCTTATGTTTGTGGTTGCTGCATTTATATGCTGCATATTGTTTGGATACCTATGTTTGACATGCATACATGATCCCTATACCACTCGGACTGTTTGACCTTATACTCAGGACCTGGTTAGTACAGTATTCTCCTGTTTACTTCAGATGCATTTTTATCTTTCTTATCAGGAGACTGTACGCATGATTAGTGCTAGGTGTTGTTTCTTTACTTTGCATATCAATTGTACCTGCTGAGTGTTGGACTCACCCCGCCTCCATTGTTGTTACTTTCAGGTTGATGCTGTCAGGAGGGAGTTCCAGTCACTGGTCCCCACAGCACGTAGTGCTACTCCTCTGCTGGTTTTTGAGTCATTGGCATCATATGCATGATGCATTTATTGCTTGTGTTTGTGGTTGCTGCATTTATATGCTGCATATTATTTGGATACCTATGTTTGACATGCATACAGGATCCCTATACCACTCGGACTGTTTGACCTTATACTCAGGATCTGGTTAGTACAGTATTCTCCTGTTTACTTCAGATGCATTTTTATCTTTCTTATCAGGAGACTGTACGCATGATTAGTGCTAGGTGTTGTTTCTTTACTTTGCATATCAATTGTACCTGCTGAGTGTTGGACTCACCCCGCCTCCATTGTTGTTACTTTCAGGTTGATGCTGTCAGGAGGGAGTTCCAGTCGCTGGTCCCCACAGCACGTAGTGCTACTCCTATGCTGGTTTTTGAGTTGTTGTTTTATTTTAGCTTTCCGCTATCAGACTTTGTTTTAGTTTTGTTTTGGACTTTACATATGGATATTGTATGGAATCTTTCCGTTGGATGGACTTTTGGTATGATTTGGATTTACTCTACTACATGCCTGCCTGGACGGCAGAAGAGGTGAGTTCGTCGGTTTTGAGCTTTACGAGTGTAGTTGAGTAGGGTGGTTTTCGAATCAGAGTATTACTACCTTGTTTGATTATATATAACTGCGTGGATGGTTGTGTGGATTGTGTTTTTATTTATTTTTATTATTCCAGCCGCCTGTGGCTGAGGTATATGAGATGTAGAAAAGTTTCAGATTGTCCGCTGTACAGGGGAGATGCTGCCGAAATTTCTTCGGACAGGGACTCCTCTGGGGCGCAACAATATTAATAAAATTTTTATTGATGAACATGATTCAAAAATATTATTCGAATATTAATAAATTGATCATATATATTTAAATTTATTTATTTAACTAATCTTATGCATTTACAGCTCATCCATACAGCTCTATAAGCTCTCATGCATTTACAGTTCTAAAAGAGAGGGAGGAATTTAGAGAGACAAATGCTTTCCTTCTGAATAGGAAAAATATTAAAAAGCTAAAATAAAAAAGAGAGAAACACTTTTAAACAATTCAAGCAAGGAACTAAATACAAGAAGACATCGTGAAATGTAGAATCAAATTTAAATTAAAGCATGACTAGTAAAGCATATCTAGGCACTACTTATCGTAGCTTCCCTTGGAAAAAATAAAATAAAAGGGAAAATAACACTTTCAATCAGTATAAGCAAAGAACTAGTTATGCACAAGTCACTACTCTCTTTATGAATTTAAATTCCTATATAAGGTCACTACTAGCTAGTTAGCTCTTACCAAATATCTCTCTACCTATATTTCTTTGGAATCACAGGCCCTCAATGAGTGAATTTAGGGTAAGAAATTTACTAAGTTAAACAATTGTTTTATTATAATATTTTCTTTAAGGGTATACGATTTTTTACATTCTTCCTATTGTGATGAATTAGGGTATCGAGATAACTACCGCCGAGCAGGAGTTTCATGTACAGATTGTAAGTTTGGACTGTGAATGGATGGCCAAGCTAATGGAGAAGGTAGAAAAGACGCCGAGGAAGGATGTGTATGCCATGAGAGCTACCATTTTTCAAGTCCCTCATAACTTTCGAGCCAGTGACACATATGGTGAGGCCTACAATCCCAAGATCGTCTCCGTTGGTCCCTACCACCACGGGCTATCGAAAGCGTGGGACAATAGGTATGATATATAGCAATTCTGTAATTTTGAAAAGAAGGTAGTTTTATTATTATTATTATTATTATTATTATTAAAGTAAAAAAATTAAATTGACACATTGGATGATCGTGTCTAATATTGCTAGTTTTAAGAACAGGCTCAAATGGCCCTCTCTTAAGACGCTCCTCGAGCGAAGCCCTGACAAGACTCAAGCCATGGAGAAATGCATTTGCAAAATCAAGGAACTCGAGAGAGAAGTACGAAGTGTGTATGCAGATGAATTGGAGATGACCAGCAATGAGTTTGTGGAGATGCTGCTACTAGACTGTTGCTTCGTGCTCGAGCTACTGCTTCAGCTAGAAGAAGAGAAAAGGAAAAAACAGGGAAAAGTTGCCCAAGAGAAGATGATGTCGACAATAAACAAATTACTACCACCATACAAGGCAAGTTTATTAGAATTATGTGCTAAAATGCCCTATTATAGTTTACATTTAAGAAAAAACATCTTATATCAGATCTATTTTTGTTTTCATGATATTTTGACTGTTTTAATTTAACAATCGAAGCTGCCTTTTCCCGAGGAGGAAGGAGCACTGATTCAACAATGGAAATGGGCAGAACCTCTGATCTACCATGACCTGTTGATGCTCGAAAACCAGATCCCACTCAGCCTCCTCCGGGAGCTCCACGGCATCATTCTCAGCCACGATAAATCTCCTTCCATGGACGAACTCATCCTCTCCTTCTTCAAGGAATTCTCCCTCACCAAACGCATCACGAAGATCCCGGAGGGCAGTTGCCACCACCTCCTCCACCTCTTCCACACCAGCTTGATCCCGAAAAAACAGCCCACCATGCGGGGCCTCCGCGCCCAGGTGGTGGCGGAGGTGACATCAGCCATCCCCTGCGCACGGGATCTCATCGAGTCACGGTTGAAAGTAAAGAAGAAGCAGGGCGTCGCGTGCTCGAGCTTCCTCGACCTCAGCTTCGACATCAGCAGCGGGCGCTTGGAGATCCCGGAGATCCACGTCGACGACGGCACCAACACTCTGCTCCGGAACCTCATCGCCTTCGAGCAGTGCTTACCGAGAATCGGCGACTATCTGACGACCTACGCTTGGTTCATGGACTCGGTGATCGACAGCAGCGCCGACGTGGCGCTGCTGCGGCGGGAGGGCGTGCTGGTGAGCGGGCTAGGGAGCGACGAGGAGGTGGCGAGGCAGTTCGACAGCCTGAGCAAGGGCGCGCTTGTCGACCGCAACCAGTGCTACCTGGAGAAGACCATCAAGGAGTTGAACAAGTACTACAACGGCAAGTTCCGCAGGTTAACCCGCTACTGCGCCACATTCAACCACGACTACTTCAGCCGTCGCTGGGCGATCGTCTCCGTAGTCGCCGCCATCATCCTCTTCGTCCTCACCTTCCTCCAAACCATCTACAGTATGTGCGACTCTTGCCATAGAACTTAGATCGACAACCTACGTACGTACGTCACTTTTTCTTGTTCTGGGGGCAATTTCCTTTTGGAGTTAGTTTGTGATCCGTATCGCGATTTGTGTAAGGAGCTGTCCTTTCAGGCTAGTGTTTTTCTAGTTGTTTGAGGGAATTCGCTTTTGGAGTTGGTTTGTGATGTTAAATTAACTAGATGAGATAAAAGTGATAATGAAATAAACTTCTTTATTTGATTTGTCCATACATATTTGATCAATTAATAAATAAAATAATAAAAAATTAGTTAATTAATTTATTCTAATAATTACGTACGGTATCCTAATCTTAATTTAATTTGTTGAATAATTCTCTTTGACCCTCCCCGCCCACAAATTCAATGAAATATTACTAATGTTGAGTTTGTTTGCTAGCTTGATGACTTAGTAAAAATATTAACAATTTGATCATTCGTAAAAATATAAGAGATCAATAATTATTGAGTCGTCACATGCTTTCGAATAAAATAAAAATTAATTTTCACATATTTTGTAAGAGCATGAAAAATTGAATTAAGTTTACTGTGAGATATGTTGGTCCAATATTATCACATTAAATTTTTGATGCAATATTTGATGCAAGAAAAAGTTCAAAGAGAAGTGATTGAAGCCAAATAATTCCACATGTATTTGTTATAACTTTATATTCTGTCTCAGTATTTGAATGAGATACTATAGGTTACTTTTTCGAATTCCATGAGATAAGGTTCCGTTCAAGAAATATTACATATCCACTAATAGAGCGTCTATCTTTAGTAGAACTTGCACAATCAACATCACTATAGGCATATAAATCTCGAGACGATTGACGATATAAAAGAAGACCATGTAGAATAGTACCTTTGAGATAGCGAAATATTTTTTTTTACATTATCCAAATTTTGTTCAGTTGGAGCATGCATGAATTGACAAACACAATTTACTGCAAAGGTAATATCAGGGTGTGTGATAGCGACATATTATAAAGCTCCAACAATGCTTCGATAAATCTATGGATCAGGCAGAGCAGGAGAGGATGAAGTTGTAAAGTTGTTTATAGCAATTGATATAGAGTCCAGACGCGCTCCATCCATTTTAGTTTTTTGGAGAAGTCCAGTAATGTATTTGCTCTGAGAAAGAATATAGTTTTCCTCATGTGGAATAAGTTTAATACCAAGGAAAAAACGAGCAATACCCAAATCTCGAGTAGAAATTTTTTTATTGAGAAGACTTAATAAAGTTGTGATACCCTTGCGATTATTGCCGGTTATTAGGATGTTATCCACATAAATAAGAAAAAATATCATAGATCCATCATTATATTTGTGAAATAGAGACGAGTCAGTTTTTAATCCAGAAAATCCTTGAGCTTATAACCAATTGGATAATTGATGAAACCATGCACGAGGAGATTGTCGAAGGTCATATAAGGATTTCTTGAGTTGACAAACATGAAATGGAAATTTTGGATGAATGAACCCAGGTGATTTCTCCATAAATACAATTTTCTCAAGATGACCATGGAGAAATGCATTTGAAATATCTAATTATCGTACAGGTCAATTAGAAGTAACAACTATCGATAATAATAGTTTGACAAATGTAATTTTGATAATTGGGATAAAAGTGTTATTGAAGTCAATATCTGGTTGTTGACTAAATTCTTTGGCTACAAGACGAGCTTTATGTCGTTCAAGAGAACTATCAGCTCGATGCTTAAGATGGAATACCCATTTGCAGCCCACAACATTCATGGAGGGAGTATGCAAAACTATGCTCCATGTTCCATTGCGAAGAAGTGCATGAAATTCTGTAGCCATTACACTACGTCAATTTGGATCCTTGCTTGCTTGTGTAAAACAAGTTGGTTCAATAGATTTTGAAGAGACCACTAGAGTGTTGGTGCAATATCCCTTAGGTCAAGGTTGACTGGTTTGACCAAGCTTGAGTCTTGGTCATAGTTTCGATGTTTGACAATATATGTAGACACATGGACAATGCAGGTGCAGTTGTTCATATGGGGAGATTCTGATCAGGGACTGATCAGTGTGAATGAAGAAGAGTCAAGTAGGTATACCTGACAGGAAGGAAATCCTGGTGAGTGAAGCCAGGTGAAATTCCTAGTGAGTGAAGCTAGGCAGATGGAAATCCTGGTGAGTGAAGCCAGGTGAAAGTCCTAGTGAGTGAAGCTAGGCAGATGGAAGTCCTAGTGAGTGAAGCTAGGCAGTATGGAAGTCCTGGTGAGTGAAGCCAGGCAGAAGGAAAATCCTGGTGAGTGAAGCCAGGTGAAAGACCTAGTGAGTGAAGCTAGGCAGTGTGAAATACCTAGTGAGTGAAGCTAGGCAGATTGAAAACCCTAGTGAGTGAAGCTAGGTGAAAGTCCAAGTAGGTCAAGAGAGTGACCGGATACTTGGCATGAAAGAAAAGTCCAAGTGGGTCAAAGGGATTGACCGGACACTTGGTGAGGGAGTCCTAGCAGGTCAAGGGAGTGACTAGATGCTAGGCATGACGTACCAACATGTTAAGGTTGACCGGATGTTGGTTTGGGAGGTTTGGGACTTGGTTTTGGGCAAAAACCAAGTGCTGGATCGATCAGTGGATCGATCCAGACCTTTCCCAGCGAACAGAAAGCCTCTGGATCGATCAGTGGATCGATCCAGAGGTCTCAATCGATCAGTGGATCGATTGGGACGCTGCTTCTTCGCGCTGGATCGATCCAGGAGTTTTTCCAGAGCACAGAGGCGCTCTGGATCGATCCGTGGATCGATCCAAAGCCTCCCCGATCGATTGGGAATAATCGAATCGATTGGGATCCGACCTTTGAGTCGTATTTGAGCCGCAGGCGAGCGTTGTCTTCGGCATCTCTTCACAGATTCATTTCAGATCTTCACCAGCTCCTCCACAGCTCTTCTCAAGCTCGAGATCGCCAGTTCTTGAAGGTTCTTGGAGGCTCTTCCAAGTCAAAAGGCGGATCAAAGCAAGAAGAAGAAACTAGGGTTAGGGTTTGTGCACTCATTGTAAGCTTGTAAGCTTGTATTTCTTTACTACCCTTTCTTCTTCTTGTATTGAGTCTTGTAGGGCTTCTCCGCCCTTGGTAGTTACCATAAAGGAGAGTTTCATTAGTGGAGGGTGTGTGCGTTGTGTGGATCCTTGGATTAGTCACCTCCCTTTGAGGTGGATACCAAGTAAAATCCAAGTGTTAGCGTGTTTGTATTTGTTTCTTTGTATTTCCGCTGCGCATCCTTGAAGAAACAAGCAACGCCAAGCACCGAGCACGCGACGAGCTATTCACCCCCCCATCTAGCTTACTTTTGGTCCTAACAAGTGGTATCAGAGCAAGGTTGCTCTTCACCGGAATCATCGCCGGAAGGGTCAAGTATAACAAGAAGAGCTAGAGGGTGAAGAAGTTGAAGCAAAATTGTCAAAGTCAAAGAAATTCAAAAGCTCAACTTCTACAATGGAATTCCGAGATGGGCTCGGATTCGACACAAGGGTGGCTCCACCATACACTTACACGAGCTTCGATTCTTGGAAATCAAGAATCAAAAATTTTCTTATGATGGAGATAGAGCAATGGTTTGCTCTTATGGAAGGCTTCAAGGCTCCAACAAACTCCAAGGGCAAGCTTCTCAAGAAAAGCAAATGGAGCTCGGAGCAAGTCCAAAGGTGCGAGGCCAATGACAAAGTGACCAAGCTTTTGGTAAATTTATTGCCAAGCACCATCCTTTGCAAAATTGGAGAATTTGAAGATGCAAAGGATTTATGGAGCAAATTGGCCAAGCTTCATGAAGAGATCCCCTCCACTATACAAGAGCAAGAAGTATCCAGAGAGGGTGACTCTTTGGAGCAAGACCAAGAGAAGGACTCCAAGGTTGAGAGATGCTCAACCTCCGAAGAAGAAGCTTCATCCTCAAGGGAATGCATCGAAGGGAACAAGGAGGGAGCATACTCCTTGTTTCATATTCAAGATGATGAAGCCTCCACCTCTAGGATTGAGGGGGAGCGATCCTTGGTGACGCCGAATCAAGAAGAAGGAGAAGCCTCTACATCCGGGTCAAGAGACGAAGAGGAGGAAGAAGATTCTACCTCCACAAGTCAAGAAAAATCAAATGGAGGGGAATCAAGGTCCGATCAAGAGGAAGCTTCCACCTCCGGATCCAAAGGAAAAGATGCCACCCTTACAAGCAAAGGTATAAATATTTCAATTAATAATAAAAATCATATTATATGCTTTGAATGTAGGGAACATGGGCACTACAAGAGCAAGTGCCCCAAATTGGCCAAGAAAAAGGGCCAAATGGCACAAAAAGGCAAGGAGAAGCTCAAGGAGACCATCCCCGGAACAAAAAAGAGCAAGGAGCACATTGTGTGCTTCCTGTGCAACCAAAAGGGGCATTACCGAAGTCAATGCCCCAAGGGGAAGAAGATGGTCAAGGTCAAGGAGGCATTAGTCAAGGGGGAGCCTCCAAGGTAAAGAAGAAGGTAACATTTATTGAGCCTACCCCTTTACATTATGGTAAAAAGCATGATAGTTCTAATTTTTATCATTTTAATGCAATTTACCATAAGAATAGAAAGCATGAGGGCTTTAACGAAAAGCATGTGGCCCTACATGCCAAAACTACCCAACCTAAGGTTAGGAAGGTAGATAGACACTTGAGCGGGAACACTAAGGATAATAGATACATGCCCAAGAACAAAAATGCTCATGGACCAAAACCTAAGGATTTAATGATAGAAAATCAAGTCTTGAGGTCAAGACTTGATAAAATGGAAAAGACCCTAAAAAGGATGAAAAATATCCTACAAGGGAAAAATGAGCAATACCTAGGGCTAGGAAAATCAAAACCATCCAATGGCCATAGAGGGTTGGGATACAAACCAAAGGCTAAGAAGGATGTGCCCTCGTACCATAGAGTTCCATATAGTTATGGAACAAACCCTAGGTCCAATGGTTAAGCCAAGAATACTAGGGAAGTCATCCCTAAGAGTATTTTTGCGATAAATGTGACTAAGACTTCTAAGAAGTCTAAAAAAGTCACTAACAAGGTCACAAGGGAGGCTATCCCTAGAGTTGACCTAGAAAATGTGACCAAGGCTTCTAAGAAGCCCAACAAGGTCACTAGGAAGGTATCTAGGGAAGTAATCCCTAGTGAGTACCTAGAGCATCCAAGGAGCACCAATAGGTGTTGGGTTCCTAGGAGCATCTTCTCTACCCCATAGATGGGTTAGAGAGTGTCAACTCCGATTAGAAGGGTAGTTAACCCAACTTTGAGGAAATTGACACTCAAGGAGCATTTTCAAGGTTTTTGTTAACCTTTGAAAATGAAATGAAATGATTATTTACTCCTTGAAAGAGTAAAATGTGCCTAATGGTGGAAAGATTGATTTTATCTTAAATGACATAAATTGAGAAAACCTAGAGAAATACCAAGTTGAGATTTTGGTATTCTCTTAGAAATTTAAGGCAATCCGGGCCTTGATTTACGTGTTTACTCTTGAGGAAAAATGGAATATGCCAACATTTGAGGATATGCTTAATTTTTTAAGTGGCATAAACAAATCAAGAGAAATAGAAATGTCAATTTAGGTTTTGGCACTTCTTTGAAGCATTTAGGGCAATCTAGGTTTAACGTGTTAAGTTAAAACAAGTGGAAATAGCTAAGTGGTTAAGGATACTTAGATAGGAAATCTAGGTATATTTTATTTATGCTAAACCTTGCTATGATTGTTTGCCCATCATATGCCATGACATCATGTCTATTTTTGCATTCATGTTTATTATGAAAAATCCAAAAATACTATGTCATGACATTCATACATCATATAGTTATAGGACATTTTTTTTTTTAAAAAAAATTATTTCCTTTTGATGTATGCTATAACATAATCATGCATTAAGGTTAATTCCTTGTAATTAAGGACAAATGACATTTAACAACACTTATTAACAAGTGACATCCTAGGTGGATGTCTAATATCTCTAAAATGCCTAGATAGATATGCATGATCCCTAGAATAGGGCAAAACCAAAATCTCACATCTCACAAAGACCTATAAGATGACTTGTATGCGTTTTAGTGCACATTAGATACAAGTGAGATGTTAGGATGATGAACAAAACTCAATATGTTGATTTAGTGCATTCTTTTGAGTTTTAAGTTCATCAAAACACATAGTTATGTGTTTTTCCCATCATTGGGAAAGCTAATGTACAAGTCATGTGCATTAAGCCCAAGGAACATGGTGGGATATTGGTTTGAAAATGTTTTCAAAATGATTTTGAAAAACCTTGGTGAAGGCTATTGATCCTGTCCGAACCAGGAGTCAACGGACACTGGGCACGCGGCGCTCCCTGCTGGATCCTCGAGTGCTCCGACAAACCTGCAGCAAAACTGAGCCGGGAGGGGTGTCCCGGCGACGGCCCTCCGACGCTCAAGTCAGGCGAGGAATAACAAAAAGGTGGCCTCAAGATGAAGACTTTTTTCATACCTCCGGTGAAGAAATGGAGGCCTTATATAGGCCTCTCGAAGAAGCCTGGGCACGCCAATCAAAGCAACCACCTGCCTTTGACCCTGCCCAGGCATGGGTCTGTCAGAAGGGCCATGCCCAGATATGGATCTGGCAGGAAGACGTCCATGAGGCCATACTGCTACTGTATCAACCTTTCCACGATGTGACGGCAAGATCCTCCATCGTGCGATCTTGTGTACGGCCTAATCATCAGACATGCTTCTGCTGATATCCCATATCCCGAGCCGAGAGCATAGGCCGCTCGGCCACCTTTGTACCCTCGCCCTTATCTTGGCTGAACGGACAACCCGCTCGGCCCTTTGGCCCCAGTCGAGCGGACTCCCGCTCGGCCCTTCGATCCTCCTGCCTTGGTGTCGGAAACCCAAGCCCCTGGATGGGTTGTCTCTAGATCCGCTCGGACTTACTCAGCTGCTCGGCGCGGCCATTAACCGCTTAGTCAGCCCTTCATCGGTCCTCAAGCTGAGACCCTTCAGGAAGTGGGTCCCCCATTCTTACCGGCGGATCACTTGCCTTCCCCTCAAGTCTAGTCGAAGGAGGAAGTGAGTCCGACTGACTGGACTATATGTGTCCGAGCGGGCGGTCGCCGCCTTTCCGTAGCTTATAATATCCCTGGGGCCGTTCGATCCTTCTGCCAAATTCAGCCGCTCGGCTCTTCGTTTTGGTTGTCTTATCGCTCAACATGGGTGTTTGCTTGTCTAAATCTTCTCGGAAATCGTGCAATCTTTTTCATTAAGGCGAAGCGTGCGCGGTATGGGAGCATTAATTGCGCTCGGTGACAGGACGCCACGTGTCGACCATTGTGTGGCGGCGGCGTCACTTACGATGGGACGCCCCCGTTTGAAATGGACGGCCCGATGGCGTCCTCGTTTCTCGTGACCTAGATCGGACGGCGGAGGCTGACCGGCCTCGGCAGTATAAAGCCTCCGTCCCCTTTTTTGGCCGGCCACTTGCTCGCGCTTTGTCTTTCTGTTTCGTTCTGTTGCTGCGGCCTCCGGCGATCCAGTGTCTGTTTTTAGGCGGCGATCATCTCATCGGTGATTCTTTCCGCCCGTTTCCTTCCCAGTGAGTCTTCTTCCTTCACTTACTAGGTCTTCTCTGCTCATTTCGCCCCTTTCGTTCCCCTTCCTTCGATTTCTTGCTATTCTTTCGCCTCTTCGAGATGGCAAGCTCCTCCGAACCCGCTGTTGGTGTTCATGGCCCTTGGTACCTGACCATGGAGAGTCGATTTGATGAGGAGGGTGCTCGGCGCCTCGTTCGGACGTATGGGATTCCCGATAACTATGAAATAGTTGTAGCCGACCCGACTGACCGACCCCATTACCCCCCAATCGGCACCATTTGTTTTTTTCTAGACCAATTCCAGGGCGGCCTTAGATTTCCTACCCATCCCTTTATTTTAGAGGTTTGTAACTATTTTCGCATCCCGCTCGGCCAACTTGTGCCGAATTCCTTTAGGCTGCTGAGCGGGATGGTCGTCCTCTTCAAGCTGCACAGTATCCCTCTGGACCCCAAAATATTCCACTTCTTCTTCTACCCCAAACAATCCGAGCCGGGCACTTTTATTTTCCAAAGTAGAATAGACTTTAAATTTTTTGATAATATGCCGACCTCCAACAAACACTGGAAGGAGTTTTTCTTCTATATCCGACTTCCCGAGCGGCCAGCATTCCGAACCAAATGGCAGACCTTGGCAAGTTCAGAAGCAATCCAGCCTATCTTCATGCGGCGAACTGGTTGTCCGGTCAGCGATACAAGATCGACCAGTTGCTGCTCAAGGGGGTGTTGTATATTTTCGGATTGTCTCCCGTTCGGGCAAATCTCCCCTTCCGCATGAGTAAGGATTCTTTACTCTCTACGCCTTTTTTATCTAACTGATTTTAATTTCTTTCCCTACAGCTGAAGTCATGTGGCGCTCCAAGGCTACTGATCATCTGAAGTTGAAGGCCGTGGAGATTGAGGCCGCCACAAAAAAGGAACTCGCCGAGCGGGGTCTTATCCCTAGCCGCCCGGCAGATGTAGGAGAGGGGGGGACGCAGTCCGCCCCGGAAATAGAAGATGCCCAATCCGCTTCAACGGAGGTTGGAGATCCACCATTGGAGGTTCGGCGGAAACGTCGAAGAGACTCCAGCCTTCCGCCGACCCAAGAGGGGGAAACACAGGCTCCGATCGGCGTAACTTCGCCTGCTCGCACGCCATCACAGATCGGGACCCCTGTGGCTTCGCCTACCGCACAGCCCTCCGGCTCTCCTCCCCGGACTCGTCGCCGCTTACGTCGGTTGGGCGAAACTTCCACTATAGGGGAGTCCTCGCATCAGGCGGCCGCGACTGAAGAAGCGCCGTCCGGTCATCCAACCATCAAGACTACCCTCCGATTCCCATCGGAGGAATATTTACTGTCCGCCGATCGGCCATCGAGCCCCGTTCACGAAATAACCTTGACGGGTCCGCTCGCCAAGCTTTTTGAGGACGCGCAGATTCAAGTGGCCCTCATGACGCCCAAGCAGCTCGGCGACAACAACATGCAGCAGGCCACTCAGGTAAATTCATCTTTCTTCCTGTGCCATGCTACTGTTTGGTTCCTGATTTCATTATTTCCTTTACAGCGCTGGGCTGAGCAAATCGCCACTAGCCATCGGCTAGCCGAGCTGGAGGATCTCCTGGAAAAACTTCAAGTGTCGGGGGGTCCCTCGGCCGAGCGGGAGAAACAAGCCCTCGAGGCCGAACAGAAGAAGGCCGCCGACCTAGCTACAGAGGTGGCTCGACTTGAAGGCCTGGTGAAGATACGCGACGCAAACGTGAAGCGCGCCAGCAGTCGGAAGAAGCGGGCGATCGCGGATCTGGATAAGATGAAGGTTGAAGTCCGGGCCCTAGATCAGCAATCCAAGGATCTGAACGCCCAGCTGAACGCCGAGCAGGAGGACCATTCGGCAGAACGCACAAAAGCCGAGGTGGACTTGAAGGCAGTCCAAGATACCTTAACCGCTTCCCGAGCGGCACTCAAAAAATATAAGGAGGGAGAGCCGAGTCGCCTAGCAGCAGCGCGCCAGGAATACCTCCGCTCGGAGCGCTTTGGCGAAAAGTTCGGTGGCAACGTCTCCTCAACCTTCATCGAGGCGGTCAAGGTCACCACGGCGTACTTTAAGAAGGGGGGGCACCTTCCTGCTGACCTGAGCATTCCCCCTCCTGAACTGGCGGCCATGATTGACGACATCCCGGACGCCTTTTTTAATTTTGAGGATCCGGAGTGATGCGGGTTATTTCAAGTACTTTCTGTATTTCATCCGCTCGGCGGATGTAAAATTTTTGTACGTGCCGTTCGGCATAATTTTTCTTCTAATGAAACGATGCCCCTTTGCTTGTATTTGTTTGCCCTTCATTGTCTCCTTTTAGTGTGTTGCTGCTTATTCGTAGAATCAGTTGGGCTCCCCATGTTTCCTACCAAACGACTGATCAGGTTAATCGGTAGACTCGTTTTCCTCGAAATCGTTTAACGCTTGGCTACACTGCTTGCATCCAGTGAATGCGAAGTGTTGGCAAGCCGATGGCCGATCGGACCTAATTAATTTAGTACTTGCGAACGCTCGTTATTTGGCGTCCTCAGTTCCATCCAAGTTCACAGTCGCGAGTTTGGCACTCGATCTTTTACGGAGCTCGACGACGCGGATATTTATAGCCGATCGGCGCGGCTCTCGATTTAACGACGGTGCTCGTCGACGTTTCGCTCGGACATTTATAGACACCGGCTCGTCTCTCGATTTTTAACGACGGTGCTCGTCGACCTTTCGCTCGGACATTTATAGACGCCGGCTCGTCTCTCGATTTTTAACGACGGTGCTCGTCGGCGCGGATGTTTATAGCCGATCGGCGCGGCTCTCGATTTTTAACGACGGGGCTCGTCGGCGCGAATGTTTATAGCCGATCGGCGCGGCTCTCGATTTTTAACGACGGTGCTCGTCGGCGCGGATGTTTATAGCCGATCGGCGCGGCTCTCGATTTTTAACGACGGTGCTCGTCGGCGCGGAGGTTTATAGCCGATCGGCGCGGCTCTCGATCTTTAACGACGGTGCTCGTCGGCGCGGATGTTTATAGCCGATCGGCGCGGCTCTCGATTTTTAACGACGGTGCTCGTCGACGCGGATGTTTATAGCCGATCGGCGCGGCTCTCGATCTTTAACGACGGTGCTCGTCGGCGCGGATGTTTATAGCCGATCGGCGTGGCTCTCGATTTAACGCTGGGCTCGTCGGCGAGGTTATACCCGGTCGGCGACCTTGACCTTCCTATCCGGCGCTGATGTTTATGCCGGCCGAACAGCACCGGTGCTCGTCGGCGCGGATATTTATAGCCGATCGGCGCGACTCTCGATCTTTAACGACGGTGCTCGTCGGCGCGGATATTTATAGCCGATCGGCGCGACTCTCGATCTTTAACGACGGTGCTCGTCGGCGCGGAGGTTTATAGCCGATCGGTGCGGCTCTCGATCTTTAACGATGGTGCTCGTCGGCGCGGAGGTTTATAGCCGATCGGCGCGGCTCTCGATTTTTAACGACGGTGCTCGTCGGCCTTTCGCTCGGACATTTATAGACGCCGGCTCGTCTCTCGATTTTTAACGACGGTGCTCGTCGGCGCGGATGTTTATAGCCGATCGGCGCGGCTCTACGGTTTAACGTCTGGGCTAGACGGCCTTCAAGGCTAACTCCTTACCAGGTCAAGCGACCTTGGCCTTCATAGCTTATCCCGTGCTCGAACAAATTTTATGCCCATCCGACCGGCACGGGTCATTTTCTTACGAATCTAAATGCATACGCCGTTCAGCGGAGAATGCTCCATGTGTTTTCATCTTTTTGCTCCCTAGCTCGGAGAACGTACTCCTGGCCGAACGACTCAGGGTCTGCTTCGTCGAGCATTTTGGCTAGGATAATATATCTCCGTCCGAATGGTACGGGGCCTTCAATTTTCGAGCGCTTGGCTCGACCCATTTACCTCCGGCCGAGCGGCTCGGGGCCTTCGTTCTTTTGTTGGCGGTGCTTTATTTGTTCTTTTGATTTTTCGTTTCTGCATTTCAAGTATTCAGTCGAAAAAAGTACACAAGATGATTTACATAGGCACACCTTTCACCCTGCTCGGTAAGGCTGGAGGTGGTTCGCGCTCCACGGCCTATCTAGCTGCCGACCTTCCTCATCCTCCAAATAATACGCACCCGAGCAGAGCTTCTCGATGATTTTGAAGGGACCTGCCCACGGAGCTTCAAGCTTGCCGACGTCGCCGACCGGCTTGACTTTCTTCCAGACAAGATCGCCAGCCTGGAATGATCTGGGAATGACACGCCGGTTGTAGTTTTGCTTCATCCGCTGACGGTACGCCATCAGCCGAACGGATGCCCTGGCCCGCTCCTCGTCAATCAAATCCAGCTCCACATTCCTCCGATCGGCGTTGCCTTCATCATACAATTGGACCCGGACGGACTCAACGCCGACTTCTACCGGAATGACTGCCTCGCCGCCGTACACCAAATGGAAAGGCGTAACGCCCGTTCCTTCCTTTGGAGCCGTTCGGATGGCCCACAAGACGCCCGGTACCTCTTCTGGCCAGCTTCCTCCGAGATGGTCGAGCCGAGTACGTAGAATGCGAAGGATTTCCTGATTGGTCACTTCGGCTTGACCGTTGCTCTAAGGATAAGCCACGGACGTGAAGTGTTGCTCAATCCCATAGCTCTTGCACCAATCCTCTAACATCTTCCCTGTGAACTGCCGCCCGTTGTCGGACACTAGTCGGCGAGGGATGCCGAACCGACAAATGATGTGTTGATAGATGAATTTTTTAACCATTTGTTCAGTGATCTTCGCTAGCGGTTCGGCCTCCACCCACTTGGAGAAATAGTCTACCGCCACTAGTAAGAATTTTCTCTGCCCGGCCACCATCGGAAATGGACCGACAATATCCATTCCCCATTGGTCGAACGGGCATGAAACGCTTGACGCCTTCATTTCTTCGGCCGGTCGGTGGGAGAAGTTGTGATACTTCTGGCATGAAAGGCAGGTAGATACTGTCCGAGCGGCATCTATTTGTAAGGTTGGCCAAAAGTATCCGGCCAAGAGGATCTTCTTGGCCAACGAGCGCCCGCCCGGATGACCACCGCATGATCCTTGATGTACTTCCTGGAGGATGTAAGCTGAGTCCTTCGAGCTTACACATTTCAGCAATGGGCGCGAGAAAGCTTTCTTGTAAAGCTGATCTCCGATTAGTGTAAACCGACCGGCTCTTCTTCTGAGGAGCCGGGCTGCATATTCATCGGAGGGTGTGGTACCCGAATGGAGAAATTCTATAATAGGTGTCCTCTAGTCGCTTGGAAACGTGAGGCCTTGCATCCGATCGACATGCGCCACCAGCAGTACTTTTTCAATTGGTTGCTAAATGGCAGCTGGTGTTATTGAACTCGCGAGTTTGGCTAACTCGTCTGCTGCCTGGTTCTCCGTTCGGGGGATCTTCTGTATAAGAACCTCTCGGAAAGTAGCTTTGAGTTTTTCAAAGACCTCAACGTAGAGTTTAAGCCGAACACTATTGATTTCAAAGGTGCCAGAAAGTTGTTGAGCGGCCAACTGTGAATCCGAATAGAGAGTCACCCGACCGGCACCCACCTGCCGGGCTACCTGCAATCCGGCTATGAGGGCCTCATACTCTGCTTCGTTGTTGGTAGCTTTGTAATCCAGCCGGACGGATAGGTGCATCTTCTCTTCTTGAGGTGAGAGCAGCAATATTCCAATCCCACTTCCGAGCCGAGTGGAGGACCCATCCACATATATTCTCCACATAGCTTCCGGCTCTGGCCTTTGCACTTCGGTCACAAAATCAGCCAAGGATTGGGCTTTGATCGCCAAGCGGGGCTGATATTGGATGTCAAATTCACTTAATTCTGTCGTCCACTTGATGAGCCGTCCGGACGCTTCTGGATTCAACAGTACTCTTCCGAGTGGACTGTTCGTCCGGACAATGATGGTGTGAGCCAAGAAATACGGTCGAAGGCGCCGAGCGGCTAGAACCAAAGCAAAGGCCAACTTCTCGAGCCCGGTGTAATTTTAAGATGTGGCTTAGAAAATACACCGACTGCTCTTAACCGCTTACCCTCAAAAGTGTTGAGCCTACAGAAAGCTAAGTAGAAAACAAATAAATATAAAGTGACTCACCCCCGATCGGCTTGGCTAACACTGGCAGAGAATTAAGATATGTCTTCAATTCTTCGAACGCTCGGTCACATTCTTCATCCCACTGGAACTTAGTAGCCTTGCGCAGGATCTTGAAGAATGGAAGGCTCCGGTCGGCGGTTTTGGAGATGAATCTGGACAAAGCAGTTATCCGACCGGTCAACCTCTGCACTTCTCTTGTATTTCTTGGGGGCGGCATGTCTTGCAGAGCTTTCACCTTGCTGGGATTTGCTTCGATTCCCCGCTCGGTCACTATGTACCCCAAGAAATGCCCTCCTTTTGCTCCGAACAGGCACTTCTGGGGATTTAGTTTGACTTCGTATTTGCGCAGCGTTCGGAAGGTTTCTTCCATATCCTGGAAAAGATCGGCCGCTCGGACGGATTTGATAAGAATGTCGTCCACATAGACTTCCAGATTACGCCCGATCTGCTCCTTGAACACCTTGTTCATCAAGCGTTGATAGGTGGCCCCGGCATTCTTCAATCCGAACGGCATCACATTATAGCAATATGTGCCGTCGGCCGTTATGAAGCTTACTTTTTCTTGATCTTCCCGGGCGAGCGGCACTTGATGATATCCTTGATAGGCGTCAAGCATGCAGATTAATTCGCAGCCGGCCGTAGAGTCCACCAGCTGATCTATCCGTGGCAGAGGATAGAAGTCCTTGGGGCATGCTTTGTTTAAGTCCCGAAAGTCGATGCAGACTCTCCACTTGCCGCCCGGCTTGGAGACTAATACTACGTTAGCCAGCCAGCTCGGGAACTGCACTTCTCGTATGTGGCCGGCCTCCAGAAGTTTCTCTACTTCCGCCCGGATGATGGCATTCTGCTCGGCACTGAAATCCCTTTTCCTCTGCTTCACTGGCCGAGCGTCCGGTTGGACATACAATTCATGCTACGCCAGGCTCGACGAAATTCCGGGCAACTCATGTGTCGACCAGACGAAGACATCATGATTTCGTTGGAGGCATTGGATCAGTTCCTCCTTCTGCTCCTCCTTCAGATCAGAGGCGATACAAGTCGTGGCCTCCGATCGGGTCGGATGGATCTGAGCCTCCTCCTTTTCATCATAAATTAAAGCAGGAGGTTTCTCGGTGATGGCATTTACCTCGATTCGAGGTGCCTTCCGAGCAGAGTTGGATTCTGCTCGGACCATCTCGATATAGCATCGCCGAGCTGCTAACTGATCCCCCCGTACTTCTCCCACTTTGTCTTCGATGGGGAACTTCATCTTCTGGTGGAAGGTTGAGACGACTGCTCGGAATTCGCTAAGCGCCGGTTGTCCCAAAATGACGTTGTAGGACGAAGGAGAGTCGACCACCACGAAGTTTATTGTCCTGGTCCTCCTGAGCAGCTCTTCTCCCAGTGAGGTAGCCAGCCGAATTTGTCCGACCGACTGAACTTCGTTGCTAGTAAACCCGTAGAGTGGGGTCGTCATGGGCAACAGCTCGGCTCGATCAATTTGCAGCTGATCGAATGCCTTCTTGAATATGATGTTGACCGAGCTCCCTGTGTCAACAAATATGCGGTGAATAGTGTAATTTGCTATTACCGCTTTAATGAGCAGAGCGTCATCGTGGGGCACTTCAACTCCTTCTAAGTCTCCGGGCCCGAAAGTGATTTCCGGTCCACTCGCCCGCTCTTGGCTACAGCCGACTGCGTGGATTTGCAGCTGCCGGACGCCCGCCTTTCTGGCTCGATTGGAGTCTCCTCCGGTCGGCCCACAAGCAATAACGTTGATCTCGCCTCGGGAAGTGTTGCTCCTATTTTCCTCTTCCCGAGCGGACGGCCGGGACCGCTCTCTGGACGCTCGGCGATTCTCCTGTCTTGGAGATCGGTGCCGATCGGGCGTTTGCTGATGTCGCCTCTCGGTGTGAATCCGGTCGACTTCATGGGCCCTTTGTCTTCGGTCGACGGAAGGAGACCGTCGTTCAGCCTTCCTGGGCACGGGATTAGCCACGAAGGGAAGACTTCGACAATCCCTTGTGTTGTGCGTATCCGTCTGGTGGAAGGAGCAGAACATAGGGGTCCATTTCTTTTTTGGCTTGATCCGAGCGGCAGCTACTTCTTGAACTTGGGTCCTCACACGAGGGGAGCGGATTGCTTCGGCCCTTGGTCCTCTAGGCGGCTGATGAGCGGCCTGCTGTCTCCGTTCGGCCTGAATAGGCGTCCTCTCGGTTGGAGTTTCCTTTTTCCGGGCGGCTTGCGCTTCTTCTACGTTGATGTATTCATTGGCTCGGTGTAGCATGTGATCATAATCTCGGGGCGGCTTTTGGATGAGCGACCGGAAGAAGTCCCCATCCACTAGGCCTTGTGTGAAGGCATTCATCATGGTCTCTGATGTGGCCGTTGGAATATCCATTGCCACCTTATTGAACCGCTGGATGTAAGTTCGAAGTGATTCTCTCGGCTCCTGCTTGATGGCGAACAAGCTGACACTTGTCTTCTGATAACGCCGACTGCTGGCGAAGTGGTGGAGGAAGGCCGTTCGGAAGTCTTTGAAACTTGTGATGGATCCGTCCGGCAGCCTCCGAAACCACCGTTGAGCCGATCCCGAGAGAGTTGTAAGGAAGACGCGACACTTTACTCCATCTGTATATTGATGGAGTGTAGCTGTGTTATCAAACTTACCCAGATGATCATCCGGGTCCGTTGTTCCGTTGTACTCGCCGATCGTCGGAGGCACGTAGTGCTTGGGTAGAGGGTCTCGTAGAATAGCCTCCGAGAATTGGCGATTGATCCGCTCGGGAGATGAGTCCGCCCGGGGAGCTTTCCCTTTTCTGTCATCCCGCCTTGGCATTTCGTCTGAAGAAGAGCCTCTATCTATTCGAGTTGGTGCGGCTTCAGGGGTGCGAAATAAGGCCCGGTGAAATGCGACGGTGGCCTGAGGTGCTTCTGCTCGGCCACCCGACGCAGATGTTGCTTGTTGCTCCGGCCGCTCGGCCGCTGCTTTCTGGGCGGCCCTCATCTCGACCAGAGCGTCGAGTTCTTCTGTTGAAAGCGCCACCGTGTGTTGTCGTCCAGCCTCGTCCATCGTTCTTGTTCGGATGCAGGTGCGTTCCCACAGACGGCGCCAATTTGATCCTGTCCGAACCAGGAGTCAACGGACACTGGGCACGCGGCGCTCCCTGCTGGATCCTCGAGTGCTCCGGCGAACCTGCAGCAAAACCGAGCCGGGAGGGGTGTCCCGGCGACGGCCCTCCGACGCTCAAGTCAGGTGAGGAATAACAAAAAGGTGGCCTCAAGATGAAGACTTTTTTCATACCTCCGGTGAAGAAATGGAGGCCTTATATAGGCCTCTCGAAGAAGCCTGGGCGCGCCAATCAAAGCAACCACCTGCCTTTGACCATGCCCAGGCATGGGTCTGTCAGAAGGGCCATGCCCAGATATGGATCTGGCAGGAAGACGTCCATGAGGCCATACTGCTACTGTATCAACCTTTCCACGATGTGACGGCAAGATCCTCCATCGTGCGATCTTGTGTACGGCCTAATCATCAGACATGCTTCTGCTGATATCCCATATCCCGAGCCGAGAGCATAGGCCGCTCGGCCACCTTTGTACCCTCGCCCTTATCTTGGCCGAACGGACAACCCGCTCGGCCCTTTGGCCCCAGCCGAGCGGACTCCCGCTCGGCCCTTCGATCCTCCTGCCTTGGCGTCGGAAACCCAAGCCCCTGGATGGGTTGTCTCTAGATCCGCTCGGACTTACTCAGCTGCTCGGTGCGGCCATTAACCGCTTAGTCAGCCCTTCATCGGTCCTCAAGCTGAGACCCTTCAGGAAGTGGGTCCCCCATTCTTACCGGCGGATCAGCTATCTTTTGATAGTAATCACCATTGAATAGTTAGACACAAACTTGAAGAAAACACTAAAGTTTTTACAAGTTTTCAAGTTTATGTCAATCTTTGAAAATATGAAGTATTTTCATAGAAAACTATTTTTCCTTGATAGTATATGCCCTAAATAATGCCTACACGAAATTTCATGATTTTTGGATTTTTGTAGAATTTTCTAGGGGTTTCTGAAGTTGGCTGATTTTGAAATTCAGCAACTATCAGAGCTCCGATCGATCCATGGATCGATTGGAGTGCCTGAATCGATCCATGGATCGATTCAGAAGGCAAGTCTCCCACGAGCAGAAGCTCGCTGGATTGATTAGCCGATCGATCCAGGAAGTCTGAATCGATCAGTGGATCGATTCAGAAAGGTTCAATCGATTGGAACCCAACTCCAATCGATCCAAGTTGCTGATTTTGGCTGGGAAAGCCTGATTTCAGCATCTTTAAACCTATTTTAGTCTAGGTAATCTTTCCAAACCCCTAAAAATACATTTGTATACATAAAAAGAGTATTTTCATGTGAAAACAAGGATGGATTGGTTAAGGAAGGCTAAGTTGAAGTTTAGGTTGAGGTTTGTTTCAGATTTTGAATATTTGAACCTCAAAGCTTCTAAATTTGGGTTTCCTAAAGGATTAGGGATTCCAAGTCATTGTTGGTGCAATGACAGAAGTTACCACCATGTCTTTAGGGGGAGGGACTCTTTAAAGGCATGGAAATTATTTTTCATGAACCTTGGAAGGTGGTTAACCTTTCGTTAAGTGGATAATGCTCAAGGATGGGCAGTTGCCTACATTGAGGGAGAATGTAGGGGTTAGGATTAATGAAGGGTATGAGACCTTCATTTGAGTCATTAGACCATGTTAATGCTCCAGAGCGAGCATTATTTGAAAATGAAGGGAATGAGACCTTCATTATCATGTTGGTCACAACGAGTGAAGTTGTGAACAACGATGAGCAACTCTTCAGGGGGAAGAGTTTTTAACAATGGGGCATTTGTTGAAGTGTGCCCAAAATTGAGGCACGGGTTAAACTCAACAATGGGGCATTTGTTGATGTGTGCTCAAAGATGGGTTGATGTGTGCCAATAGGGGGAGAATGTGTGGTTTAAGTTAGACCTTCATTACCTATGGGGGAGGTCATAGGGGGAGAATGAAGGGAACCAACATTCATACTTTGACATGAATGAAGTTAAGGCTATGAGATTAGCTTAACTCAGAATGGTCCAAACTTAAAGGTATTGTCAAACATCAAAAAGGGGGAGATTGTTGGTGCAATATCCCTTAGGTCAAGGTTGACTGGTTTGACCAAGCTTGAGTCTTGGTCATAGTTTCGATGTTTGACAATATATGTAGACACATGGACAATGCAGGTGCAGTTGTTCATATGGGGAGATTCTGATCAGGGACTGATCAGTGTGAATGAAGAAGAGTCAAGTAGGTATACCTGACAGGAAGGAAATCCTGGTGAGTGAAGCCAGGTGAAAGTCCTAGTGAGTGAAGCTAGGCAGATGGAAACCCTGGTGAGTGAAGCCAGGTGAAAGTCCTAGTGAGTGAAGCTAGGCAGATGGAAATCCTGGTGAGTGAAGCCAGGTGAAAGTCCTAGTGAGTGAAGCTAGGCAGATGGAAGTCCTAGTGAGTGAAGCTAGGCAGTATGGAAGTCCTGGTGAGTGAAGCCAGGCAAAAGGAAAATCCTGGTGAGTGAAGCCAGGTGAAAGACCTAGTGAGTGAAGCTAGGCAGTGTGAAAGACCTAGTGAGTGAAGCTAGGCAGATTGAAAACCCTAGTGAGTGAAGCTAGGTGAAAGTCCAAGTAGGTCAAGAGAGTGACCGGATACTTGGTATGAAAGAAAAGTCCAAGTGAGTCAAAGGGATTGACCGGACACTTGGTGAGGGAGTCCTAGCAGGTCAAGGGAGTGACTAGATGCTAGGCATGACGTACCAACAGGTTAAGGTTGACCGGATGTTGGTTTGGGAGGTTTGGGACTTGGTTTTGGGCAAAAACCAAGTGCTGGATCGATCAGTGGATCGATCCAGACCTTTCCCAGTGAACAGAAAGCCTCTGGATCGATCTAGAGGTCCCAATCGATCAGTGGATCGATTGGGACGCTGCTGCTTCGCGCGATAAGCGCTGGATCGATCCGTGGATCGATCCAGACGTTTTTCCATAGCACAGAGGCGCTCTGGATCGATCCGTGGATCGATCCAAAGCCTCCCCGATCGATTGGGAATAATCGAATCGATCGGGATCCGACCGTTGCGTCGTATTTGAGCCGCAGGCGAGCGTTGTCTTCGGCACTTCTTCACCGAATCATTTCAGATCTTCACCAGCTCCTCCACAGCACTTCTCAAGATCGAGATCGCCAGTTCTTGAAGGTTCTTGGAGGCTCTTCCAAGTCAAGAGGCGGATCAAAGCAAGAAGAAGAAACTAGGGTTAGGGTTTGTGCACTCATTGTAAGCTTGTAAGCTTGTATTTCTTTACTACCCTTTCTTCTTCTTGTATTGAGTCTTGTAGGGCTTCTCCGCCCTTGGTAGTTACCATAAAGGAGAGTTTCATTAGTGGAGGGTGCGTGCGTTGTGTGGATCCTTGGATTAGTCACCTCCCTTTGAGGTGGATACCAAGTAAAATCCAAGTGTTAGCGTGTTTGTATTTGTTTCTTTGTATTTCCGCTGCGCATCCTTGAAGAAACAAGCAACGCCAAGCACCGAGCATGCGACGAGCTATTCACCCCCCCTCTAGCTTACTTTTGGTCCTAACATAGAGCCCTTGGAAGGGGATGTCGAGTTGTCATAGGTGGACATCGTGCATATATGTCAGTTAAGGGAAACATGCGGCGAGGAAGATTATCAGCTAAATCACTTGTTGACGGAGACAAAGAAGTAGACTGACATGGTGATTTTGATAATGGACTTGTATTATCTTTGACTGGTGGAGCTTCAAAGATTGGATCAGCAACTTGAGGTAATTCTGATGGTATATGAGAGTTATTAGAGAGCTCCGGAACAGGACCTAGGATGCTATCACTTCTGACAATATTAGGTGGCATCAAGAAGGTGCCACTTGTATTTGGGGAAAAGATCAAAGAAGCTACTGAAAAAGGGAATATAGACTCATCAAAAGTAACATGTCGTGAAATATAAATTTGTCTTGGTGGTATATGTAAGCAATGATAACTATGGTGCAAATTGTTATAACCAAGGAAAACACATTATAGTGAATGAGAGTCAAGTTTGTATTTAGAGTAGGGTCGTAACCACGGATAACATGCGTAACTAAAAATTTGAAGGAAAGTGTAATTAGGAGTTTGATTATAAAGTGTCTTAAAAGGACACTTATAATTGAGTAATAGAGTAAGAAGTCAATTTATGAGATATACAACAGTGTTAACAGCTTTATCCCAAAATTTACGCGGAATTGATGCATGATGAAGATGAGCTAAGTCAGTTTCAACTATATGCCTATGTTTTCTCTCGGCAGAATCATTTTGTTCTAGAGTGTGAGGACAAGAGACTCGATGAACAATTCCACAAGAGACAAGATGACGATGAAGAGTTTGATATTCGCTTCCCTGGTGTCGGCCTTTTTGCATGTCACGAGGCGCATCAAATTAATAAAAATTGGAAACTCGCTAAAATTAAGACACGTGTCGTAGTAAGGAGTCCCAAGTCATAATTTTCTTCAAGGATAACTAGTGAGTGTGTGTTATTTCTAGAATTGATTTCAATTATACTCGTACATCATCAAGATGAATTCAATATCAATTTAACTAAAATTAAATTCAAATTCAATGCATCAGTAAAACAAGGAAAACAATCAACAAAATCTTCAATGAACAACTAAAATTCAACTTGACAATTAAACTCATAAGATCAAACAAAATTATATTGAACAGAGGTATCAATCAATATATCAAATTAAGCAGTCCAAATGTAAGCATGATCCCAGTTATAATATCACTGAACAGAACAAAAACCTCGCTAACTACAAAACTGAAACTAACAAGATTATGTCAATCTTAACTTCTAATCCTAAACAAAAACTACATTACAAACTAATCTAGCAATTAAAAATAAAGATCTAATTACAAAAGTTAACAGAATCCAGGTCGCTAAGCTAAGTAATCCAAACAGATTTGTAAGCATCTAAAGTAGCTGAGCCTGGTAAGAAATCAGAACAGAATTATAGAAGAAGAAAAACTTAAACAGAACCAAATTGCAAAGGAAAAATTCAAATCATCAGATCATCAGATCTGAGCCAGTTCAAGAACAATTCGAAGATAAAATAAAGAAAACTAAAACCCTATCATTCCACAAACCAAAACCTTGCCGCAAGCTTCTTCACCCTGCTGTCACTACAGAACCACCGCAGAGAACGCCCTTCTGGTAATCGGTGTTGAATCCTGAGCTTCCAACTAATCCAGCCGGATGTTCATCGCCTCAGAGAACACCCTTCTAGCTCGCACCCGAATGGAATCCACATCGCACAAGAAAACAACACTGAGTTCTGGAATTTGCGACACCAATCGATTGATCAGATCAATTCTGGAGTTGCTGATGGAATGAGGAAATGGGAGTGTCGTCAGAGCCTCAGAGAACACCCATACAACTCCGGTGATGATGGAAATCACGGATCGGAGAACGCCCCTGCATCCGGACTGTGAAATGGACAGAAACCAACTGCGCGGACTGGAGAATGCCCCTGCCGCTTCTGTGCCCTCGGACGATGATCGCCAGAGCTCAGGGAATCGCCGCCGATGAAGAAAACTCACTCTCAGATCTGGAATGGTGAACGGGAGCTGCGATCGTCGCGCAAAGAAGAAGAGAAACTGTGCCAAAATCGCGAAGCCGAGCCCCATTGTAGCTTCTCACGCGAAGCTTTTAAACCTCCTCAGTTTTGATCGGACGGTCCAGATCTTTCAGGGCTTGATCAACGGTGGAGACATCTCAGATCTGGATCAAAACCCTTGGATCTTCATCTATGGCTGTGATGTGTTTCCTTGTAGCTCGGATGGACCAGATCCTCCACGGATGGCTCATATCTGCTTGATTGAAGATGAATGGTCCAAATAGCTCCAAGATGTGATCGCCTCATTTTGCCCTAGATTTAAGCCCAAATGTGGTCGGGTCTGATCGGGCCCATGACCCTTTTGATGCTCTACAAAATAAGAGTCAAATATTAGCACCACATACCATGATAATTAGCCAATTTGCAATTAAGTCTAAAATCATACGCAATTATGAAATATGATGCTAATGTGAGATTAAGCTATGAATAAACCAATAAAAACATGTATTATGATTCAAAATAATATAGCCAAAATCATGGTTATCAAATCCCCCACACTTAATTTTGGACGCCCCGTTCAAGTCAAGAAATCCTAAAATCATCTCCACAATAATCCCCTAGCAATACCTAAAAGATGGTAAGAAGTAATTAACTAAGGTCATCTTAAAGATCACAAACAATCATGAATACAATCCAAACAATAATCAATATGTATAGTGGTTTCAATCCAATTGAAAAATTAAGCAAGTTGCATCTCACAAGGAATTTACCTAATCTATCTCTCACACTCAAACATGTGTATAAGTGGAGCTCACTCAATGCAACTCACAACATTTCACTACCATAAGCTTGATTATTTTCTACTTCTCCACCACTATAAAACATATCATACATGAATCAAAAGGATTAATCAACAAGAATTGAAATGGAATCAAAAGAACAAGTAAAGTGGATGAAATAGGCAAAAGAAAAGACATTAATGAAGAAAATTGAGAAGATAAGAGTATTAGAGGAATATACTTGATGAGTTGACTATTTTGATATGAAAAGAGATGAATACCATTTGTCGTTACCAATTCAAAATATCAAGCTAACCTCCCCTTCAATTTGATGGAAATCCAAGATTCTTGATACTCTATCTCCACACTTGATACACTTTTGTTTTGCCACTGTTTTTCCTTTCTTCTTCACTGTTTTTGCACTTCAATTTCAACATTTGGAAACTAAAATAATCTCACATCAACTTGAAGAAGAACTCTCCTCCCCCACACTTAAATGTTGGCCGTCTCGGACAATGAAACAAATCTTGCATCTAATTGCTTAAAATTCTTTTAACCACTGCTTTCCTTTTCATTCTGCAGATTTTATTTTGTAGCAGCAAAGTTCAAGTGTTTAGTGGTCACACAAAATAAAGATATAATCCAATACCTTTCAGAAATTGAAACAACAATGTATATCAGCAAACAATGGAAATATCCTGTATTCTTCCTTAGCAGTAGCACAACATCACATGGTGAAAAGAGTAAACATCAAACAGATTCCAGCATAAATCTGAATTCTGCACTGCAATTCCAGCAAACCGAAATCTCATTCCAAAATTTCAAACATCACAACAGTTTCAGCACTCATGATATACTCCTACTGCAATCCAGAATTGAAACTCACAATAATACCAACTCAAGCTCTAAAGATTTCATCTTTCAACAAATATCATTAGGTGCTGCAATGAGATTCCAGAATTAAGACTAATTCCCTGATTTCCTTATTCTAGAAACTGTGAACTCAGATTCCAGGTTCCAGATTTTAGAATTTGAATAATCAATTCTTCCTCTAAAGACAATCCATTTGAATCTTTTTTTTTAAACAATCCAACTCACTGCTTTCAGCTCTGAAATGCAGCTGGCCAATATCCAGGAATTCTGCAGATTTCCAGGAATTCAAACTGATTTGGCAATTTAGGAATCCAATGCAAGCTTCCAATTTCATAATTTTGAGTTTCTAAATTTAGAATGCATTGCTAGATTCTGAAATCTGTAGCTCAATTTCAGAATCAAGAATTCAAAGAGATCCGAAATTGATACATGAAGATTTAAGCTAGGAAATAACATCATTCAACACTAACTTGAGAAAAGCTTGAATTCTACATGTTTCTGATCAGCAACTGGTTTTAAAGGTTGGCTTCTAATCAGCAATTGGTCTGAATTCGAATTCTGCCAACTCAAACTTCAGATTTGCAAGAGCAGAAACAGGATTTGCAGAATCAGAATTCAAGCTTTCTAATTCAAGAGATTAGAATACCAAATGGTAATGGAAGTTCATCAACTTCACTTGGACCTCTTACTAATTAGAAGTTTATAACCAAGACTTAGCACATGAAATGATTCTGAATTCCATGCTGTAGCAGTGTGCAACTCAATTCCAGTAGCCTTCCATATCTGTTTCAGCTTCTGCAATCTTCCAGCATTCTACTCTTTTCAAATCCTGCAGCTTGGTCCATCTCTGAAATCAGATTTCAAATCCAAACAGATTCTATGCCCAGCAGCAATAGAAATGATCTTTGCTGGATACTTCAGTTCAGGAGTTTCAGATTCAACCAAATCAAGCTTCCTTGAATACCTACAGTAGTTTTGTTTATAGAATTCAGCTTGGAAAGATGAATCACGTGGCACTCAAAGATCCTCAGCCTTTAAGACATCCAGTTTCAGCAATAAAATTTATAACACCATCTAGTACTGAACTATCAGGAAGCCTCACTGGAATAGGTGCTGATTATAAACTTAATAAGTACCAATGAGCACAAAGAATTGTTAGAAAAACATGTTGAAGAACAAACATAAACCCTTCAGCCATAAAATCTGAGTAGAAGCAGATTATGAATCACTTAAAGCACTGCATTTCTGGAATCTGAAATCCAATGCAAAGTACAATTAAAAGCTTCAGTAAAGGGTTTATTTAGCACTGGAATGATTGGAGCTTCAATTCAAAACAATGCTAATAAAAAACACATCATCAGATTTTGATATTGCTGATACATTAGTTCATCTCTGCAATTAAGATGTTGCAGAATTTTCAGTTAAGATTCTGCATTCTAGAAATCAGCAACTTAGAAATCAGCTACAAAATAAAAAATAAGCATAGCTCTCACAACTCCAATCATGTCAAATACATGCAATTACATTTTTTTTCTTTGATAGTTTTCATCATCTGTCCATTGCTTGCCAAAATCATAATCAAAAACAGAAATGAAGCTGATTTCCATAATTCTGATTTCCATGATTCAGTATCAGAATATGGTGCTCAAGTATGGAATTCTCATAATCTACCGAAGCTTCAATCAATCAAATGTAAAGCTACACATTTAAAAATTTAGCTTCATTAAAATCACAGCAGCCTCACCATTCCAAAATCAAGGATTAATTCTGTTCCTTTGAAATCTTTTCCAGCAGCAACATCTGAAACCGACAGTGACATCTACACCTTGACCATTCCTTTCCTCTAGCATAAATTCAATCTTTACAACTCATGAATTCATAGACCAAATTCAGAATCTAGAATTCAAGGTAATCTTGGCCGGATTCCAAAATTCAGCTTGCTGATTTCTGCAGATTCTAAATCTTCATTCTAATCACTTGGTATTCTGCCAAAATTTAGAGAATAGGCCCTTATATGCTTCTCTTTATTGCAGAATGTCTGTAGTTAGAGAATTACTGATCACTAAGATTCCATCTCAGATTTGAAAATCAGACAGAATCTGAAATTTCGATTTCTGAAATCTATGTATTTACTGATTTTTCATCAAGCTGTAACATTTTATTCTCAAACAACATCTCATTTATCACTTAATCAACAGCAGCTTGAATTCAATTGGTTTCATCTCAGAAAGATCAATATAACAGTTTGGCATGATGCTGGTACAGCTTTTACTTTGTGTTTCTGTTTGTACCAATTTCAGCTCTACACTTGGACTTCTTTGAGTATCATGTAGACTAAATGATACTCTCTTCTAATTCTTCCTGAATAAAATGATACTCTCCCAATTTAAATTCAAATCTTTGTTCTTAATCAAATTATCAGCAGCTCTAACAGCTCCCTGTTCTTGCATTCAGCAACCTGAGAGTTTCAGAAATCTTTTGATATAACTCTCAAACTGAAGTCTCTTGAGGTTTTAATCTTAATAGACCATCTCATTTAACATTCAATCCAATCTAGCTTGCCTTTAATTCTACATAGATCCCGAATAGAGCTGATAAAGAGCTGGTTCAGATTCTAGAGTTATCAATTGAGGTAGATTCTCAATTCTAATTCCTATTTACAGTATCGAACTCTGAAATTCAAAATTATCTTAGCTTGAGAAATGAATATCAAGTTTATGCAATTGCTTCCTTCTTCCTTTCTCAAACTTTTGATACAATCTGGAATGACTTCATGGACTGGATTGACATCAATATGACATCACGAAACTGAGTTTACTTGAACCTGTTACCATCCAGAAAAATTTCAAAGAATGTTATCATGAAACAGATTGAAATTGATACAACCTTATTCTTCTCTTCATAACCAACACAGTCGATTAATTACTGCATACATTTCAAGAGTTATGAACTAATTCGCTTATGTTCAAATTAAAAATAAGGTTGCTGTGGAATTTCCAGCATACAGCTCCAGCACTTCTTTTCAAGCTACTTTACTGATATCATATAAAACTGTGTAGTTTCCTTATCACTGCAGTTATGATACAGCTCCACTCACTAATGTTTCTCATTTAGTGCTGTAATCACAAGAAGTTGAATTCTAACCATATTGATAAGAAACAGCACTAGTAATTGACACAAAAACAGATTCTGCAGCTGAACACAAAAATCCAGAACTTACAACTAACTTCTGCAATTAGATTTCGGAATTATCAGAATTGAATTGGTTACTGAAATAAACATCTTCAAGCTTCTAATTCAGACTTTAGATTCCATATTAACTTAACAGCATGAAGAATTCGACTTGTAAGAATGTATCCATTGGCACAATTTTAGATCTCAAATATCAAAATTCTGAAACTCTGGTTCAGATCAATCTCAAACAAATCTGGTACAACTTCAATGAATTGAATGATTTCAGCTTCTATAATGCCTTCATTTCTGTTTTAGCTCATTCTCGGTGTTAAATCCATATGGTTACATTTCCTACTGTTGTATTGTGCCAATAACTTGAACTCAGTATTCTACCCCTATTCTGCTATGAGGTTTCCAAGAAAACATCCTTCCTTAATCTCCTTTCTGCACTCAGAAGCTGTCTTTCAAAAATTAAATCCAGCAACCACCTCTTTTCTCTGTTTTTCGCAGCTGAATTTTGGATAACTTCACATGGATTTCAGCATTCTTCACCTTCCAACATATGTCTCTTACAATTTTGAATGTATCAACATAGTATCAATTCTTAAAATTCAAAGCCATTAGAGCTTACTCTTGACATGATAAAACTCAAATGATGGATACATTTAGCATACAATCTAAAGAGTACTCCATTCTTTCACAAAAGAATTTTCAGAATTTTGCACCATAAACGCCTCCTAAAATCAGCCCTTGCTCAAACATTTTCCAAATCTAGATCCATTTCTGCCATTTCAAATTCAGTGATGTTCCTTCTTCCATACTTAAAATCTTGGACATCCTTACTCATCAAGCAATTCATCCAAACTCTCAATGAAATAAAAGAAATATGACAAGCAAAGAGAATTAAGATTTAGGATGCTAAATGAGAATGTTTCAAGAAAATTGTGGAGAAAGAAATGGGAAATAATGAGGGAAGAAAAATGACAGATATCCTTTATTTTCATGCATACATATGCTATTGTGACCTTAAAAAGAAGCAAAGCAAGTTCTAGAGTTTAATTTGCTATGAGTGCATGCTACACAAGAGAAAATAATGAGATATAGGCTTAAAGTGGACCTTACTAGGTAATATTTGTTGGGGTTGCAAGGTTGCAAACATAGTCCCATATTGGAAATACATGGGAAAGATCATGGGTTTATAAGAGAAAAGATATCTCCATTGACATGAGGCCTTTTGGGGAGAGCCCAAGAGCAAAACCATGAGGGCTTAGGCCTAAAGTGGACAATATCATGCAATTGTGGAGATATCTAAATTCTTTTCGATCCTACAAGTGGTATCAGAGCCCGGACTGCCAGAAGGTTTAACCACCGACTGTGCACAAGAGCTATGGTCTGATTGAACCATGTGAGTACAATATTGACCTCGAACAAAGAAAGTGGGGGCTCCTATGTTCGGATCAAGAGGACCAGACACCAGGCAGGAAGTCCTAGTTGCGGCTAGGCAAGGAAAGTCCTAGTAGGTCGGGTGGACCGAGGGGCAGGAAGTCCTAGTAGCGACCGAGGCAAGGAAGTCCTAGTAGGTCGGGTAGACCGAGGGGCAGGAAGACCTGGTGGGTCGAGGATCGGACGTGGGAAGCCTATGGTCCTTTGTTTGAGGGGGGGATTGTTGGGGTTGCAAGGTTGCAAACATAGTCCCATATTGGAAATACATGGGAAAGATCATGGGTTTATAAGAGAAAAGATATCTCCATTGACATGAGGCCTTTTGGGGAGAGCCCAAGAGCAAAACCATGAGGGCTTAGGCCTAAAGTGGACAATATCATGCAATTGTGGAGATATCTAAATTCTTTTCGATCCTACAATATTCATTCAAACAAGCTCAATCGATCAAAATAGAATCTACTACCATTTTAACCAATGTCATGTAAGTAGAGTACCCAATCATGTCAAATGACCTAAAATTGATGATCAAATTTAAGGAGCATTTACCATCTTAAAAATATTATTTAGAAAATTCTCATGGAGATTTTTATTCAAATGACATGCCATGTATACCAAACTAAATGCAAAGTATATAAGTAAAATGCAAAATAAAATGCAAAATGTAAAAACAAAGTGCAAATGCAAAGTATTAAACCAAAGAAACGTATAACGAATTTATTAACAAAGCATGAATTAAAATGCAAAAGAAAGCTAAATTGGAAACAACTCCCCTTTTATTCCCGGTGGTTGAAGAAGGTTTAGAAGAAGAAGCCACCCCAGAAGTGGAGTATTTGTGTTTCCATTCAAATTCTTCTTATTACTAATTTTTCCCTTCTTAGCTTTTTCTGGAGGTCTAAGTTGGTTCAGTTTAAGTACCCACTCCGGAAGCTTAATTTCTCCTACAACTTCAATAAAAGAAAACACCTCCCACACGCATGTGGGATAAAAAGAAAATAGGAGAAAATTAGTTTTGATAGATGATATGTCAAGAAATGAATCACAACTAATAAAATCAACAATTGGTACCTTTATGAAATTTTCTGATGTATCACAAACAATACTTACCTTGTCATCTTGAAAGGTACCTAGAGTGGTGATTGTTACCTCATCTTCTTCAAAATATGGCTCATGCTCTGGTTCAGGTGAGTGTACAACTTCATGTAGTGATCCTTGGGTGCTTGGCTCCATAGCACAAGCCCCTACACTTACATCCTCTATCCTTGGTGATTCTTGAGATAATTCTTCCAGTAAGCATTCCCCTACACTTAAATCATCTTCAAAAACAATACCTGCATCAATCACAACATCTAAAGCAACATCATCAGTAGAATCAAAAATATGTTCAACTACATCATCACAACAATAAAAAGTACTTAAAGAATCTAGTGAAGAAGTAGATGAGTGTCAGGCCTGACACGAGCTCCACAATCCATCTCTTCACTAGCGTTTTGTGTTTGTAACTGGTATATGGATAATGCAATCTGATCTAACTGACTCTGAATATTCTGTATCCTTGCAAATTGTTGCTCTTGATGCTCTCTCATTTGATGCATAACTTCATTACATTTCCAAATTAAATCTGCAAATTGTTCTTGTACATCCTCATACCTATTCCGTTGCTCCATAGGTAGGTAGGACTGATATTCAAGCTGATAATACTGAATCTGAGGCTGATCATAATAATTCTCCATCCCATCTCCAAAATACGGATAATATGGATCCATGGTCAAATAGAATTTCCTGTTCTTACACTGACAATTAGCAAATAAAATTAGAAGACTCAGGAACAAATAAAATCAAACACATGGATATATAATCATGAAAGCAATCAAACAACAAAATTTTTTCAAGTTTTCCAAAATAAAAACAATCCTAAAATTACCAAACATTGCATATTATTCCCCAGCAACGGCGCCAAAATTTGGTATGCGAATCTGTCACCTCCGCTAATCAAATTAACAAATGTATATTCACTGAACCCCTTAATTTTGCAATAACATTGTAGTAACGAGCCCAGGATCGATCTCTCAAGGAACAAACGATAGGATGTAATCTAGGATTGTCTTTTATTCCTATTTTTGGGGTTTTAATATATAAGTGGGGGTTTAATGCTTTGAATCTAAATCTAACAAATGAAAGCACAACAAATAAAGAGATTACTCTAATGCATAAATGAAATCTACTTGTGTGCCAATAATCAAACCCAAACGCATTATCACTCTACGTTGTGATTAAATTATTAACACACACTTAAACTAAGATTGAAATAGCAAATATCAAATTAAATCTGATCTAAAGCAAAATGTGAACCCTAACTTAAAACTTAAACACTAAACAATTAACCCAATATCAAATAAACACAAATTAAGCTTCAACTATGAAATGAAATGCTAGATTACTTGCTAAAACGTAACAAACATCAAATGAATCTGTTCTAAGCTGTAAAAACAATAACAAAACGAAATAAACCCTAACTGATCCAACTCACAACCAATCCATACAAGTTTCACACTCTTGCCGTCATACAAGAGTGCCAAAGTCGAGACCACCCAACTCTGGACCTCAGCGGAGCATCTCAGTGGCGTATCAGTTCAAGGAATGCTCAAGAACACCGACGGACCACCCGCGGCGAGCTAAGAACATCCCAAAACCCCAAGAATGGTCGAAATCTGAAAATCTGGTCTCTGGATCTGATGGGAAGCTATGGAACGCGGATGAACATCGAGTGGAGCTCAGAAACACCGGAAGACCGCCTCCAAATGTTGCTGATGGGAATCGGAGCTCAGATTTGGAGGAACACCTCCAAATCTGAGGTGAACAGAGAAGATGCCGCGAGCCAAATTCCACCGGAGAGAACACCCTCCAATGGCTCCAGAAGATCGGGATGATACCGCCGAGAAGCTCTCCACCGAGATTGAAGCTCGAGAGATTGATTGGAGAAGAGAAAGGGTCGAAATCCGGAAGATGCCGCGCCACGGGACGAAGCTGCGCGGTGGAGGATCGACGAAGGCACTGTAGCACTGTAGCTTCTCTTTTGAATCAGATCTGGATCTGATCGGACGGCTGGGATTGATTTGGAGCTAAATCAACGGTGAAAGTTTGCTCAAAATCCGATTTGAAGGTACTGATCTTGCTCTAGGGTCTGGATCTACTCTCCCTTAAGTCGGATCGACCAGATCATCACTGGATGGCCCAGATCTGCCCTGTCTTCAATGAACGGTCCTGATTAATTCGGGCTGGATCAATGGCTAGATGAACTCAGATCTGAATCAAAACTTCTGGATCTTCATCAATGGCTCAGATCGGCTCCCCATTAGGTTGGATCGGCCAGATCTTCAACGGATGGTTCAGATCTCTCCTATTCTTGATAAACGGCCCATAATGCTTCAAAGCTTGATCTTCTCATTTGAACTCCGATTCGAGCCCAATTTCAGTCCAAATAGATCCAAATCCAAGATCCTTTGATGCCTACAAAATAAGAATCAAATATTAGCATCAAATAACACAAAAATATAATAATTTACAATTAGGTCCAAAATAGATACAATGCACAAAATATGATGTAACCATGATTTAAACCTATAAAATCAATATCAAACCATGCATATATGAATCAAAATAATGCAATGAAATCATGGTTATCAATTAATTCTATTTAATTCATGGTTATCATGGTTATTTAATATTATTTATTCAAAATGATATTTAATTAAAAGAGACTCGATGAACAATTCCACAAGAGACAAGATGACGATGAAGAGTTTGATATTCGCCTCCCCAATCAGAATTAAAAGAGAGTATTTTACGATTAAAATATCATTCAACTTGACTTTGAAAATTACAGAATATATCTAGTAAATCAGATTTTCTTTACATAAAATAGACCCAAGTATATTTACTAAAATGATCAATGAATGGAACATAATATTGGAAACCTTGGTTAGACAAAATAGGTGCAGGGCCCCAAACATCTGAATGAATTACTTCAAGTGGAAAATTAGAAACATGATCGGATGAAGAAAAATGTATCTTATGACTTTTAGATTGTTAGAGTGTATACTAAAAGCCTAGCTTTTGTAAACATTTATTTTGAAATAAAAGAATCACATTGGTCAATATTTACATTTATTTGTTGAATGTAATTGTTCAATTAATTTATATAGTAGATAACATGGTGTGTGGTGTCACACATAGAAGATCATGTTATATGTTCTTTATAAATTATAAATAGTTGCTCACGACTAAGATGGAAAGGAACAAACCATTGGAATAGTTGTAGTGTAATTAGGTATTAGTTTATCTTGACTAATAAATTACACTAGTACACTCTAGGTGTATTGAGTAGGACCATCTTAGGTAAGTTCTTTTTGTATTGACTTTATAAAAGAACTAGACCTTAGTTATTATGGAAGTGTGTACTCTTAATCCCAATATAATAACAAGCACATATATTTAATATTTATTTCTTTGACTTATCAAAGGGTGAGGTTTAGCTCGATAAATCAATATGCCCGATAAGTTGGGAAATGATATTACTTATAGTGTGTGTTGTTGATTATAGAAGGAATCTGTGTCCTAGTTATCTAGGTTGAGAATGTCCCCAAGAGGAGCTCATAAGGATTGTCATGTTAAACCCTGCAGGTGGACTTAGTCCGACATGACGATGAAGTTGAGTGGTACTACTCTCGGAGATAGATATTAATTAAGTAAGTTGTCAGTAACTTACTTAATTAATGGACATTCATTATCTTAAACACAGGGAGACTAATACACTCATGATAAGCAGGAGTCCATAATATAATTTGGGATTGGTGCGGTAGTGCGATAATAACTCTCTAGTGGAATGAGTTATTATCGATGAACTTGAGTTGTGTGTGTTAGAGTGTATACTAAAAGCCTAGCTTTTGGTATAAACATTTATCTAGAAATAAGAATCACATTGGTCAAATGTTTACATTTATGATAAATGTAGTTGTTCAATTAATTTATATTGTAGATAACATGGTGTGTGGTGTCACACACAGAGGATCATGTTATCAGTACCTTATAAATTATAAACAGTAGCTCACGACCATAATGGAAAGGAACAAACCATTGGAAGGTCGTAGTGTAATTAGGTATTAGTTTATCTTAACTATATAATTACACTAGTACACTTAGAGTGTATTGAGTAGGACCATTAGAGGTCGTTTCTTTTATACTGACTTTATAAAGAAACAAAGACCTCAGTTATTATGGAAGTGTGTGCTCTTAATCCTAATATAATAACAAGCACATATATTTAGTATTTATTTCTTTAACTTATCAAAGGGTGAGATTTAGCTTGATAAATCAATAGGTCCGATAAGTTGGGAAATGATATTACTTATAGTGTGTGTTGTTGATTATAGAAGGAAACTGTGTTCTAGTAAATCTAGGTTGAGAATGCCCCCAAGAGGAGTTCATAAGGATTGTCATGTTAAACCCTGCAGGTGGACTTAGTCTGACATGACAATGAAGTTGAGTGGTACTACTCTTAGAGTTAGATATTAATTAAGTGAGTTATCAATAACTTACTTAATTAGTGGGCATTCGTTATCTTAAACACAGGGAGACTAACACACTCATGGTAAGAAGGAGCTTATAATGTAATTTTGGATTGGTGCGGTAGTGCAACAATAACTCTCTAGTAGCATGAGTTATTATTGATAAAATTAAGTTGTGTGTTCGGGGCGAACACGGGATGCTTAATTTTATCGGGAGACCAAAATCAATTCCTCCTCTCGGTCCCTATCGTAGCCTCTTAATTATAGAGTACTATACCCACCTATACCCACCTTCTTACCCATCCTATAAGGGGCCGGCCAAGCTAGCTTGGAGACCAAGCTAGGGTCGGCCATGTTTTGGTTCATGGGTGAATTCATGTGGCCGGCCCTAGCTTGAACTCAAGCTTAGGTGGTCGGCCCTATTAAAATAAAAAGGAATTTTATATTTTATATTTTTCTTATGTGGATAACATGATTTAAAAGAGAGTTTAAAAATTTAAATCTTTCCTTTTATAAGATTCTACAAAAGATTAAGAGAAGAGTTAAATCTCTTTCCTTATTTGTAGATTAAAAGGTTGATTTTAATTTTGGTAAAAACTTTCCTTTTAATCATGTTTATGATTTAAAAGAGAGTTTAAAAATTAAATATCTCTTTTATAAAGCTTCTACAAAAATTAAGAAAAGATTAGATATCTTTCCTTATTTGTAGATTGGAAGAGATTTTATTTTAAAGATAACTTTCTTTTTATCCACATGTTTAAAAGAAAGATTTTAATTTATTAAATTTCCTTTTTATAAACCAATCATGAAGGGATAAAAATTATTGGAGAAATTTTATAAATTTCCGGAAGCAAATAAGGAAGTTTTAATTGTTGTTTAAAATTTTATTTGCTTGGAAAATTTATGTGGTGGCCGGCCATTACAAATTGAAAAGAAAAATTGTTTTTAATTAAATAAATTTTCCTTTTCAATGGCAAAAGAATTAAGGAAGTTTTTATTAAATTTTCCTTATTTGCCAAGACCAAGGATTATAAAAGAGGGGGTAGAGGAGGCTTCATGGCTTAGAACTCTATTCTATTTTTCTCCCTCTTTTCTTCCTTGGGTGTGGCCGGCCCTTTTCTTTTCTCTCCTCTCCTTTGTGTGGCCGAAACTCTCTCATGGTGGAGATAGCTTTGGTGGCCGGATCTAAGAAGGAGAAGAAGGAGAAGAAGGAGAGAAAAGAAGCCTCTTTTCTAGCATCCCTTGGAGCATGGTGGTGGTGGCCGAACCTCTTCATCCTAGGAGAAGTTTTGATGGCCGAAACTTGTAAGGAAGAAGAAGGTGCTTGGTGGTTCTCATCTCGGAAGATCGTTGCCCACACAACGTCCGAGGTTAGAAGAGGAATACGGTAGAAGATCAAGAGGTCTTTCTAAAAGGTATAACTAGTAATTTTTGTTTCCGCATCATACTAGTTATTTTTGGAAATAATACTAAATACAAGAGGCATACGATTCTAGAGTTTCGAATTTGTTTTCGATATAGTATTCTTTTGTTTTTCTTTTCCTTGTGATTTGATTGTTCTTTTCGGTTAACCTAAAGTTATTTTAGAAAATTAAATATTAGCTTTCCATAAAAGGTTTTGTCTAGTCGGTGGTGGTTGCTCCCATATCCAAGAAGGCCATGTGCCTCACCACGTCAGTACTGGGAACCAATTATGGAAATTAATATTTAATGGAATTAATAACTTAAGGTGATTTGGGTCGAACGTGTTAAGTTCCGCAGGAGACCCAAGTCAAAACCTAAAAGAACGAATAGATTAAGTTTTGGATCAAACGTGTTAAGTTCCGCAGGCGATCCAAAATTTAATTTAAAAGAACACATGGTAGCTAGGAAAAGGTTCAGACCTTTGTACAAAATTTTTGTACAGTAGAACCTCTAGGTTTTCCGAGTAGCAACCAACAGTGTGTTCGGGGCGAACACGGGATACTCAAGCTCATCGGAAGGCCAAAACCAATTTCTCCTCTAGGTCTCTGTCGTAGCCTCATTAAAGCCTCAAGTCCATCCAAAGAAAGGCTCATCTTGGTGTCCAAGAAGGGGGCCGGTCCATTGCTTGGTGACCAAGCAATGGCCGACCACATCCTCCTCTATAGGGGCCGACCCTATTGCTTGGTGACAAAGCAGGTAGGGGACGACCATGATTAATTCAAATAGGAGGGGTGTTTTGAATTTTTAAAATCTTCTCTTTGTAGAAAACTACAAGTTTTAAAAGAGAGATTTTAAATTTAAAAACTTTTCTTATTTGAATTAGGCCACATGTTTTAAAAGAGAATTTAAAAGTTTTTAAAACTTTCCTTTTTTAACCATCGTTATGATTTTAAGAAAAAGGAAGAGAAGTTTTAAAATCACCATGTTAAAAAAGAAAATTTTATAAGAGAAGTTTTAAATTTTAAAACATAGTTTTAATTTTTAAAAAAATTTAATTTTTTAACTCCTACTTTAGGAAATTAGAAGAGAGCTTGTAAAATTTTATAAGGGCTTATAAAATTTTATAAAAAAATTATTATTCCTTTTCCTTGATGAGGTGGTCGGCCACCTTGCTTAGTGCCCAAGCAAGGGGTCGGCCAATAGGATTAAACTCAATCAATGATTGGTGATTAATTCAATCAAGAGGAAAGAAAAGAAAAAATAAAAAGGAAAAAGGAAAAACTAGAGGAAGATTTTAATTTTTGTAAAAAGTCTTTCCTTATTTGCTTTGGGCAAGTAATATAAAAGAAGGGGTGGAGAGACCTCATGAGACAACAATTCTTATTCTTTTGCTTGGAGACTCTTGGTGTGGCCGGCCCCTCTCTCCCTCTCCTTTCCCTTTGCTCTCTTTTCCTTGGTGGTGGTGGTGGCCGAATATTAGAGGAGGAAGAAGAAAGCTTTTGGGTGGTGTTCATCTTGGAGGATCGTCGCCCACACGATGTCCAAGGCGAGGCGAGGAATACGGCAGAAGATCTCGAGGTCATTAGCTTACAAAGAGAATATATAACTAGCAATTTTCTTCCGCATCATACTAGTTATTTTCTTTGTAAGAATTCAAACACAAGAGGCATAAGATCTAGTTTTCGAATTAGTAATTCATGTTTGTGTTTAGTTTTATTTTTCGAATTTGTGATTCGATTGTTCTTTTTGATTAAACATAATATTATTTTTGTTGGTGCAACCGACCTCCAAGATTTTAATGTCAGATAAATATGTTTAACTATGCTTAAGTATATTTAAGTATGAAGTTTGATCTAGGGAAGTCCTAGTTGTAGGCTATGCAAGGGAAGTCCTAGTTGGAGGCTAGGCAAGGAGAGAAATCTCGATATATCGTGGAAGCCAGGTGGATAGGTCTGGAGGACTTGATCCCTGGGTAGCCGAATACTGAGTCCTAGTTGTAGGCTAGGTAAGGGAAATCTCGGTATGTCGTGGAAGCCAGGTGGATAGGTCTGGAGGACTTGATCCCTGGGTAGCCGAATACTGAGTCTTGGTGAGTGAAGCCAAGTGGAGAAAATCCTAGGGGGTGGTAATCTTAGGTAACGAGAAGTCTTGGAGGAGTGAACTCCAAGCAAGGTTGATCGGATGGTTTCCGGTCGACCGGACAAGCGGATCTCGGTAAATCTAGGTTTAGGTTTACTATTATTTTCTGTATTACTATTATTGCTGTTGGCTAATATGGTATTGCAGGAAAAGTCTTAGTGGATTAGGCGATCAGACACTGAGCAGACAAAAGACCAAACATGTCTGGAGGATCATGTTTGGCAGGTAAGTTGAGGTATGCAACTGGAAGAGCGACAGTGAGGTCGGGTTCCTAAAGGGAACAACCTAAGGTAGCTAATCCAACTAAAGAAACCGGGAAGGTTTCCAAGATGAGATCAAGACAGTCCTAACTGTCATACTCATGCATTATATATTACTATGCTAACATTTATGTTGCAGGGATACTTTGTTTAATACTGTGTTGCAGGTTTGGCCGGATCGGTCTACCGAACCAGAGGATCGGTCTACCGAACCAGAGGATCGGTCTACCGAACCAGAGGATCGGTCTACCGAACCAGAGGATCGGTCGACCGAACCAAGATGACTCAGCACAGATCAGTTTAATCAGCAACGATCAGATGCAGAAGGAAACTACACTGATCGGTCGACCGAACCAGAGGATCGGTCAACCGAACCATCAATATTAAAGGTGCAGTAAATGCAGATCATGACAAATCTCGACGAACAGGGAAGGAGCCTGTTCGGTCGACCGAACAGAGGGATCGGTCGACCGAACCATTAAAGACCAATAAATGCAAAAGATCGAGCCAGCTTCGAACTTCAACCAGGAAGGAAGGGAGCGGGTTCGGTCGACCGAACAGAGGGATCGGTCGACCGAACCTCCAGTACACCTATAAATTCAGACTCGAAGACAGAGGCCAGTACAACAACTTTTCTGATCAAAATTCCTGCTCTGCAATCGTCTCGTCCTCATCTGTGCAGCAAGCTACATCATCCGAAAGTGTCGACCTAAGCTACATCTTCATTTTATTTGTCGGTAAAATTTATTTTAAAGCTTGCATTTGTAATTCATTTAAGCAAGATAGTAGGGTGTTACTATCTTGCTCCATTGTACGTTCTGCTTCTTTCCGAAGAATTTCGGAAAGAAGAGTTATAGTGGTTTGCTCACCGGTGCGGTCAAGGACTGCGAGCCTTCGAGTAGGAGTCGAGCTAGGCTCCGAACGAAGTAAACAACCTATCTCTTTTTACTTTCTGCTGTGCACGACTTTGATATAAAAGAAAAGAATAGTTTTAAAAAGCGCGATATTCACCCCCCTCCCCCCTCCCCCCTCTACTGCTTCAAACGATCTATCAATTTTAGGAAATTAAATATTGAATTTCTATTAAAGGCTTTGTCGAGGCAGTGGTGGATGATCCCATATCCAAGAAGGCCAAGTGTCTCGCCATGTTTGACCTGAGAGCCGATTTTAGAAATAAATATTTAATTGAATTAATAACATAGGTGAATTTGGATCAATAGTGTTAAGTTCTGCTTGCGATCCAAATCTAAACCATTAAGAACAGATAAGTTAAATTTGGAATCAACGATGTTAAGTTCCGTCTGCGATTCCTAATTTAACTTCTAAAGAACACAATAGGTTATTTAAGAAATGTTCGACACTTGTATAAAATTTTGTATAGTGGAACCGGTACGATCTTCCTAGGACTAACCAACATAGATTCCATGTAGGCCATACATGAATAAGATAGAGAGGAGTTAAAGGAAGTAGGTAAACCATACTATTGATGATTGACTGAATAATGCGAAGAGAAGGATGACCAAGTTGAGCATGTCAAGCTTGTTTATTTGTGTGTTTACCAACAAAAGCTTTGATTGAAGAACTTTGAAGACAGTAAAGGTTATTTTTAATTCTCCCATAAAACATAATAGTATTTGTTCTTCTATCTTTTATAAGATAATGATTATGATAAAACTCAAAAATAATATTGTTATCAAGATAAAACTGATGTGTAGAGAGTAAATTTTTAGTAATAGATAGAACATGAAAGCACCTCTTTGTCATTCGACCGGACACCATCCTTGTTTGGGCTACCACAAGGGACCATTTTTGCATCGCCGATCGCCTTCATGCTGCCTCAATCTTTGTCGGTAGCCTAAGTGTCCCGTATCCGACCAGTTCCCACGTCCTGGTCTACAGGTAGGGCGACCTTAGACCCCTCTAGCCCGAACAACTAAAGGTAAATAACGATGATCATCCATTTGTTGATCGATGAGTACTGCGATGTGGATGACCTAGTGTCTCGCACTCTTGAGCACTAGATAAGGATCCAATAGCCACTCGTATAAATATGGGTCGATGCCTGAACCCGTGCAGTGGTCATCTCTCCAGGGGAGCTTGTTAACAGTCACACCTAGATGTCTACTAGGGGTATGTCCGCTGCCTCAGAAATGACTTCTCTTTATCCGCTCGACCCTTATAATTTCCATATTGCTGCAGTTCTGGGTAGAGAGTATGGCCATGTGCCACAGGCTCGCTTATTTGGAGCACGAACTCCAGCAGTTGCGTGCTCTGAGCAGCCAATCAGCAGCTTCAGAGGCGCATGTGGAACAACTGACTGCCGAGGCCGCTCAACTAAAGGCCGATCCGCAGAAGAGCGCCAAGCTGATAGAGGTAGAGAAGGGCAAGAGCACCGAGCAAGTTTCGCAACTGGCGCAACGCAATAAGCAGGTCAGTACCTTTGAAGTGAAGATCCATTTGGCCAACACCAGGAAGCTCCGAGCCATCGAGGATTTAGAGCTCAAGAATAAAGAAGCTCGGGTCCTGGCTCAGAGCCTGAAGGAGGCAGAGGCAACACTGCAGGTTGAGCAGAAGAGTCGATCGGCTGAACAAGCGACGACGCAAGAAAAGTTGGATGCTAAGGATGTCGCGCTAGCTTTAATGAAAACTAAACTGGAAGCCTCTCGAACGACTTTGGAGGTTTATCAAGGCACCAAGTCAAGCTAGTTCGAGCTCATGAAGCAGGACTACCTCTGCTCGGACCCCTTCAATGATCGGCTCACCGATCGAGCGCTGCGTCTCTTCAACCTCACCATCGATGGAACACTAAACCAACTGAATGGCGGCGACCATATCCTTGCCACTCTGACCAATAAGGTCATCAGTCGGGACAAACTGACTGAGTCACTGCCAGATGATGTGCTGGACTATCTAGAGTGAAGCCGCCTCTTGTAAAGTTTGCCTCTTTTTTGTACTACCCCTCGATATTTTGTAAAAACATTTCTAAGTGTTAATGCAAGTTCACCGGTTTGGCGTACCTTTGTTAATCCGAGTATGCTTAATCAAACATCGCCCCACATCGTCGTTCAACCTTTCCTCGCTTGTTTGATTTGGCACTTGTTTATTCATGCATGCTTTGCCGTTCGGTTCGAGTAGGACTACAAACCACTTACCGTTTTACGAAAAATTTCTAAGTGTGGTGCTATGTCCTCCCGATCGATCGTCATGTAGCCAGTTGCTGGGGTCCAAGCGATCGCTCCCAATTTTCTGAACGACTTTATTTTAGTGGAAACTGTTGTTGGAGCAATCCCAATGGTCCATGTGATCATGTGTTTTAGTGTTTGGGCAAAGAGTTTAAGTTACATTCACCCTTGTTATTTGATATGTGTATGTGAGTGTGTGGGTTTGCAGGATACACATATGACTCATCTTGATGGCTTCAGGTCCGGAGAAGGATGGAGCATCCGAGGGACCGTGGACAAGGCAGCAAGGACAAGGGCCGAGGGAAGCGACTTCGAGGCATACGCGAAGGATGACATTGAGGACGTGCTGCGGGCTTAGATGCATTTGAAGGACGAGAGCTAGGGCTGTGCAAAAAAACCGACAAACCGAAAATCGGACTGGAACCGGTAGCTTACCGGTTCTAGTTTACCGGTAGCTTACCGGTTCTAGTTTACCGGTTAATCGGTTAACCGGTTCCGGTTAACCGGTTTTAACTGGTTTACCGGTTAGTTCCCGGTTTTGGATTTTTTTTTACCGGTTTAACCGGTAAATCGGTAAAACTGGATCATGTTTGATGTTACCTTAGAGCCTTTCCTCATTCAAGATCGATGCTGTTAATTCTATCCCATCTCTCTGCCTAATCAGCATATCCTTTCAGTTTCAAATATCAGTGTTTACACTCTTTATCCTTGCTTTCCATCATTCCAGGCTCTATATGCCGCGTTTGCTCATTACGATGCAGAACAACATAAGCATTCAACAAAAAATGGAGCCAAACCGAATGGTTTTGTTCAGTAACAATGTTTTTTTTTCATCTGTACATTTAATTAAATTTTGATATAAACATATTCTTGGAGCAACTTTAAACCGAAGAGAGGAGAGAAGACTTCACATCGACAGTTATGCTTCAGATGTTTATGGCACTCCCTGCATCCACAGTAGGCCGGTGAATTTTTGAATATGTTGGATCACTTGTCGCTTTGATTGGTTTTGTGCCATCATATTCTTTCTAGTTCCACATTGTGCATGCTGCTACATGTAACTCCATGTATCAGGATTATGACAAGGAAACAGTTATGTCACCCTTCCCCATGTATGTTTAGTTCATTGATCTATCGGTTTTCGGTTGGAACCGGTTAACCGACTGGAACCAGTTCAACCGGAACCGATAGAACCGATAAGATACCGGTCAGTTAACCGGTTTTAAATAAATCATGGTAAATCGGAATTAACCGGAACCGGTAAATCGGTTAACCGACCGGTTGAACAGGCCTAACGAGAGCTAAAGGAAGTAGGCTTGAAGGCTAGAGATCAAGGATGCAATGAAGAGTCAAGTGAGTCGTGAGGGTACGAGTGCATGAGAGATTGTACTCAGGGTAAAATCCTAGGTTTAGAGTTTTACTGTAGCAGTTACTGTAGTAGTACTGTAGCAATTACTATAGCAGTCGACTGGTGTTTTCACCAGTCGACTGGGAGCGAATAGAATGCTTCTGTTCGCTCGACCAGTGTGGAGCAGTCGACTGGTATTTTTGCCAGTCGACTGGTATCGAGCCTTTGGTATGTAACGGTCGAATCTCCACAGAGGGCAATCGATTGATGATTTTGGCAATCGACTGATAAGCGGGGTTTTCCAACCTGCGGCTTATATGACCAAGGCTTGGGAGCTTGGTTATAGTTGATGAAATTGGACTTGGTCAAAATCTAATTAGTAGTCTACCAGTGCTCAATGTTTCCTTGTGTCCAAGAGGTCTTGGTGAGTTTGTGGCGAAGTTTTTCCACCCATAAGGAGATTTGAGCTAGCCGGAGTTTCCGGGAAGTAATCCACCAACGGATAGGGATTGTCCACCTTACGGACAGCCGTGGAGTATGAGCCCTAATCTCCGAACCATGTTAAACAACGTGTTAGCGGTTTGTATTTCCTTTCTTAGTCTTAGTCTTTAGCTTTCATATTTGTATTTGTATTGTTTGTATTCCGCTGTGCTAACAAATATGTAGGAAGCGAGTATTTGGCGGCGCCGTCTATCTAACCCCCCTTCTAGCCGGCCACCGATCCCCTACAATTGTTGTTCTATCTAACCCCCCTTCCACTTGTCAGACTTAGTTTTAGAACGACTGATCAACTATTATTCACTGTAGACTCGGGTTTATAGCTACCGCTCGACTGTTGAAGACGCAGACTTAGTTTTAAGGTTGCCGCTCGACCGTCGGTGAAGACCAGAGTTTAAAGTCATCGCTCGACCGTGGATGACGACCAGGGTTTAAGGTCGCTACTCAACCATTGATGACGACAAGGGTTTAATGTTGCCGCTCGATCATTGATAACAACAAGGGTTTAAGGTCATCGCTCAACCGTTGATGACTACAAGGGTTTAAAGTTACCGCTCGATCGTTGATGATAACAAGGGTTTAAGGTCGACACTCGACTGCTGATGGCGACAAGGGTTTAAGGTCGCCGCTCGACCGTCGGTGAAGACCAGAGTTTAAGGTCGCCACTCAACCATTGATGACGATCAGGGTTTAAGGTCGTCGCTGACCGTTGATAACAACCAGGGTTTACGGTCGTTGCTCGACCGTTGATGATGACTAGGGTCTAAGGTTACCACTTGACCGTTGATGACGACCAGGGTTTTTAGTCACCGCTCGACCATTGACATAGACGAGGGTTTAAGGTTGCCATATGACCGCTGACGTAGGCGAGGGTTTAAGGTCGCCACTCGATCGGTGACGTAGACGAGGATTTAAGGTCGCCGCTCGACCGCTGACGTAGACGAAGGTTTACAGTCATCGCTCGACCGTTGACGTAGACAAGGGTTTAATGTCGCCGCTCGACCGCAGACGTAGATAAGAGTTTAAGGTTGTCGCTCGACCGTCGATGAAAACTAGGGTTTATAGTCACCGCTTGACTTTTAACTTGATCGATCGTCACAAGAGTCTGGAACACTTGGATTTTTATTCATTCTATTCCTGCATCCACAAGACATACACTTATACTAGTACATCTAGATTTATTCACGCACCTTGCCTCCGACCGGCTTAGGTGAATCTAGACCTCCTTCTCCTCGTAGACTAGAGCGGGGGTTCTTCCATGATGACATTCAACTCCAAGTGCTGGTTCTTCCGAGCAGCCCTTGCTTTGGACTTCACCATTTCAACGTAACATCATTGAGCGGTCAACTGATCTCCTTTGACTTCACCCACCTCATTGTCCACTAGAAATTTAATTTTTTGGCAGAATATGCGCACCACCGCTCGGAATTCGTTGAGGGCCAGTCGATCCAGTATGACGTTGTAGGCTGACGGTGCATCCACCACAATAATGTTTGTGGTCCTTGTCCTCTTTTGTAGCTCCTTCCCGAGCGAGACGGCCAGACAGATTTGGCCGATCGGCAACACTTCATTGCCTAAGAATTCCTAGAGTAGAGTCGTCATGGGCAACAAATCACTCCGGTTGATTTGCAGCTAATCGAACATCTTCTTGAATATGATATTCACCGAGCTTCATGTATCAATAAAGGTTTGGTGAATAGCGTAGTTAGCTATTACAACTCGGATGATCAGTGTGTCGTTATGAGGGATCTCCACTCCTTCTAAATCTTTTGGGCTGAAACTGATCTCGGGTCCTTCGGCCTTCTCCTTGCTGCAGCCAACAACATGGATCTGTTGGTGCGGGAAGCATTCAACAATCGAACCTAAGTTTTGATAATGACAAAGGGTTCAAAGTTAAGGTCATTTGTGTCTAATGCGTTTGAATGAGCTTGCAGGAAAGTCCTAAGTGTAATTAGGCAAAAGTCCTAGCTGCGGTTAGACAGGTAAAAAACCCTAAGGGGTGGTAACCCTAGGTCGTAGGAGGTGATAACCCTAGGCGGAAAGTCTTGGTGGGTTGAGGGCTTTGGGCAAAAGTCCTAGGGGTGGTAACCCTAGGTGGAAAGCCCTGGTGTCGCGAACCAAGTGAAAAGACTGGCGGGTCGTGGAGCGGACGTCCAGCAGAAAGTCCTGGAGCCTCGGGCGCTGAGCAAAAGTCCAGTAAGTCTGGAGGACCGGTCTGACAACAGGTATACTCTCCTGAGTGGAGAAGGTGAGGTCGCGTTCCCCGGTGAGAGAGCAGTAGGCGTCGGTTCAACCTAGGGTTTCCGGACAGAAATCCGAACTCAGAACCGGATAGTCCGATGACTGTCACATATTTATCTTAACCTTATTGTTTTATGTCTAACTTTGTTTTGCAGGATTATTTTGTATTTTGGACTAACACATCTTGCAGGGAGCAAAAAGAATGTAAAGCCTCGGATGAACAGTACCTGAGGCACCCTCCATGGAGCTTGGAGGTGCCTCGGGTGCACTAGCCAAACACCTCCGCGCAGCAGGGCAGAGGGCGCCCTGGACACTAAGCAGAGGGCACCCTCTATGGAGCTGAGGGCGCCCTGTACGCAGGTGGAGGGCGCCCTTGGGCGGATAAGCGACAAAGAAGTCAGGGCTTATCCACGTTGCAGAAACGACGGTTGAGGGCACCCTTCAGGGTGTTGAAGGCACCCTCCATGGACCTTATAAGACAGTCTCGAGCAACAGCTTGGAAAAACAACGAAAACGCGATCCATCTTCCGTGCACTGCTCAAAAAACTATCCGATAAAGCTGTAGCAAGACACCGACGACCTGAATTTTCGAATTTCCTATTCTTAAGTTCTTAGTATATTTTCTTACTGTACTTAATTATTATACTCTAAATTGTAACTTTTGTGAACTTATAGTAATTGTCCAAAGTAAACGCTCAACGAGCGTGGGCTTTGGAGTAGGAGTCGCCCCAGGCTCCGAACCAAGTAAAAAACTTGGTGTTTGTGTGTTTTGCAATTATCTTATATATTTCCACTACATTTTACTCTTAATCTACCGAAACGTAAGTGAAAGTCACGAGCGTTATTCACCCCCCTCCTCTAGCGCTTTCGATCGAACAAGATCTCGAGTCGTCAAGCATGTGACTTCGTCGCCCTGTTGGAATCACGGCCGGTCAGCCCACCAGCGATCATTCCTATTTCTCCCCGAGCGGTGTTACTCCTATTCTCCTTCTCTCGAGATGAAGGTATGCTCCGCTCGACTGAGGCTTGGGTAGGACTCTGGTTGTGCCCCCTCTGAGATTGATGAGGGCATGGTTCAGCCACCGTCCTTTCTTCCTCCCTTCGCTCGATTGATCGACGTTTGTGTCGCCGATCAGGAGATAGGGATCGACGACGATATCCCTGTGGAGCCGGCCTACTAGCTATTGGCGTCAGGTCGTAGTAGTCCCGTATGTTGTGTATCGTTGACCGGTGGAAGGAACAGAACATTGTTGTCCACACTTTGTCTTTTGCAGCCTTTGGGCGACCGATCGTCACATGCTACACAACATGCATCCTAGGTTCGCTGTGTGGCCACGCTCCCCTCGATCGAGGCCTCTTGGGAGGCTGATTGCTACTCAATGATCGCCGCTCAGGCGCTACTATGGGTTCGGCCGACACCTCCCTTCTTCTGGCTGCTTGAGCTTCTTCCACGTTTACGTACTCTGTGGCCTTCCATTGCAAGTGGTCGAAGTCCCTTTGTGGCTTCCGGATGAGAAATTGGAAGAACCCCCCCCCCCCCCCCCCGTGGTTGAAAGCGTTCACCAATACATCTGAGGAGATCGCTGAGATGTCCATTGCCACCTGATTGAAGAGCACTGGATGTAGGCCCTCAATGCTTCCCTAGACCCTTGCTTCAGTGAGAACAAGTTTATGCTCGTCTTCTGGTGGCGACGGCTGCTAGCGAAATGATTTAGAAATGTCGTTCAGAAGTCCTTGAAGTTGTGGATGGTGACAATCGACAACCTCTTGAACCAACATTGCGTTCATCCAGAGAGGGTGGTGAGGAAGTCCTGACACTTCACCCCGTCGGTGCACTAGTAAAGTGTGATCGCGTTGTCAAATTTGGTCTGATGGTCATCTGGGTAGGTAGTTCTGTTATATTCTCCGATCATTAACAGAGTGTAGTGCTGGGGCAGGGGATCGTTCAGAATCCCTTGCGAAAATTGTTGATTAATTCACTCGGGCGAATCGTAGTCCCTTGGTGCCTTTCCTTTCCTTGCATCCAAAGCGAGTGCATTATCTGAGGAAGATCCTCGATCATTGTCTGCTTGGCTCCGTTCCTCCGATGGAGTCCTAAACATCGCTCATGGAAGGGGATCAGCGCATTGGGCGCTTCTCCATACATGCCAGTCGACTTCTTATTCTTCCCTCGAGCGGATGGTCTGCTCGGTCTTCATGTTCAGCTGGTCGACCAATGGTTGATGTTGCGGGTTCCTACGCTTGGCGCTCAGCCAGCGCCTGTTGTTGCTGCTCCACTTTTTTGTCGCTCGGGCTTATATCAGTATGTCGAGCTCCTCTTGCATCAGCGTCACCATGGTGAATCGTCCAGTGTCCTCCATCTTATCATTTGGATGTAGGCTACGTTCCCACAGACGATGCCAAAATGATCCTGTCCAAAAGCGGGAAGGTGGAAAGCTGGGGATGTGACAGCTTCACTGATCGGCTGTAGACCTCGCTCCACTCTGCAAAATAAGTAACGTCAGTGTTGAGCCAGGGAAGGGGTCCCCCGGTATTGACCCTCCGATACTCAATTCAGTCACCGAAAGTGTAGAAGGAAAGCGGAGCAACAATAACGTAGGCGCAAACAGTGAATAACGCATACCTCCGTCGGTGATGGACCCCCTTTATATAGAGCCCTGGTGGTCGATGTGCACACTCCTCGAGACATGGGCACGTTCTTTGATATATTCCATGAAGGGACCTGTCAGGAAAGTACCTTTGACACTATACCTTAACAGGGCATGCATATCATTAACAAGATAGTAGAAGTTTCCTCCGTACGATCCGCTTGTTGACCATGCCTCGTATTAGCTGCACTATCTTCTAGAAGGATATCAAGTGATAAGACCACAATCCTGTTGCTTGACCGAGCGGAGTAGCCTCTCGGCCGGGACTCCGCTCTGTTGTTGGCTAGATCCCACTGCTTGGCCGAGCGAGGTAGCTCTCGGTCGGGACCCCTTTGCTCTATCTCAGTCGCTCTTCCCTACAGTGACTGTGTAGTAGCATGACCTCCACATTCAAACAAGCTCTCCAGTCTCCTTGGCGTTCTGTTACACCATATTGAGCGTCTAATTATCTTGTCATATTATCCCGAGCTGGACGGGTGGTCCACTCGGGCATGTTTCTCATCCATTGGGCATTGAATGCCCCGACCGGCCGTTATAACTGTCCTCCGTTCGGCCCTTTTACATTCTGACATTGACCACCTTGACTTTAACCTCCACCTTAGCAATTGACCCCGTACTAGGTGGGCCTCCCTATATCGTCGCATCAATAGGTATAAAAAGTCCAAAATCAGGTATACTTCTCTCTAAATCCAGCATAATGTTTACTAAATCTAGTATAATTCTTATCAAAATGGGCACTATCTATAATAGGACTATCAAAACTTGTTAAAGCCTTGTGACAAAATATAGATACAAAAAGTCCAAAATCAAGTATACTTCCCTCTAAATCCATCACAATATTTACTAAATATAGTATAATTCCTATCAAAATGAGCACTATCTATAATAGAACTATCAAAACTTGTTAGAGTTGTGTGACAAAATATAGATATAAAAAGTCCAAAATCATGTATACTTCTGTTGGTGCAATTTGTACTAATAGTCTAACTCAGGTTTTGATGAATGACAAGTAATTTAAGTTAGGTGTTGGTATGATCTAACCACTTGATTAAGTGTGCAGGAAAAGTCCAGATAGGTCGACGGCCTGACCAGGTATCTGGCAAGAAATTCAACTAGGTCAATGGACCAACCGAATAGCTGATACGAAGTCCAGAAAGGTCGACGGGCTAACCGGATATCTGGCAAGAAGTCCAGCTAGGTAAACAGGCCGACTAAATAGCTAGCATGAAGTCCAAACAGGTTGATGGGCTGACCGGATGTCTGGCAAACTGGTAAGTTAAGGTAAGTCACTCGAGGAGAGTGATTAAGTGAGGATGCTTCTCGGTTGAAGGGACAGTAAGCGTCGGTCCAGTTTAGGTACATTTGGGATCCCTAAGCTGAGATCTTGACTAGTTCCTAGTTCTAGGAGGACAAGAACTAATTACTAGCCTTTATTATTGTTTGTCCTAATACTTGTATTGCAGGTTATTTGGATTAACGTGTTGGTTAGTCCTAGGAAAACGTACCGGTTCCACTGTACAAAATTTTTTGTACAAGTGTCAAACCTTTCCTTAAATAACCTATTGTGTTCTTTAGAAGTTAAATTAGGAATCACAGACGAAACTTAACATCATTGATTCCAAATTTAACTTATCTGTTCTTAATGGTTTAGATTTGAATCGCAAGCAGAACTTAACACTATTGATTCAAATCCACCTATGTTATTAATTCTATTAAATATTAATTTCCAAAATTGGCTTCCAGGACTGCATGGCGAGGCACATGGCTTTCTTGGATATGGAAGCAACTACCATCGCCTAGACAAAGCCTTTTAAGGAAAGCTAATATTTAATTTCCTTAAATAACTCTAGGTTAACCAAAAGGAACAATCGAATCACAAATTCAAAAAAGAAGAAAACACAAACTCGAAAAATAAATTCGATAAACTAGATCTAATTGTCTCTTGTATTTAGAATTCTTACAAAGAAAATAATTAGTATGATGCGGAAGAAAATTACTAGTTATACCTTATCTTTGTAAGCTAATGACCTCGAGATCTTCTGTCATATTCCTCGCCACGCCTTGGACGTCGTGTGGGCGACGATCCTCCAAGATGAACACCACCTAAAAGCTTCTTCCTCTTCTTCTAAAATCCGACCACCACCACCACCAAGGAGAAGAGAGCAAAAGGGAAAAGAGAGGGGAGAGGGAGGGCCGACCACTTGATGATTTCCAAGCAAGAGAATAAGAATTGTGTCTCAGGAGACCTCCTCACCCCTTCTTTTATATTACTTGCCCAAGGCAAATAAGGAAAAACTTTTTACAAAAAATAAAATCATCCTCTAGTTTTTCCTTTTCCCTTTTTATTTTTCCTTTTCTTTCCTCTTGATTAAATCAATCACCAACATTAATTTTGTGATGATTTTTTATTTTAATTATAGTCGGCCCCTTGCTTGGGCACCAAGCAAGGTGGCCGACCACCTCATCAAGGGAAAAAGGGAAAATATTTTTTAAAAAAATTTTACAAGAAGAAATCCTCTTATAAAATTTACAAGCTCTCTTTCCTAAAGTAGGGGTTAAAAAATGAAAATTCTCAAAATTAAAATCATGTTTTAAAATTTAAAACTTCTCTTAAAAAATTTCCTTTTTTAACATAATGATAGAAAATTTTAATTTTAAAACTTATCTTTCTTTTTTTCTTAAACAATGAGGATGGTTAAAAAAGGAAAGTTTTAAAACTTTTAAAACTCTCTATTAAAACATGTGACCTAATTCAAATAAGAAAAGTTTTTAAAATTAAAATCTCTCTTTTAAAACTTATAGTTTTCTACAAAGAGAAGATTTTAAAAATTCAAAACAACCCTCCTATTTGAATTAATCTTGGTCGGCCCCTACAAGCTTGGTCACCAAGCAATAGTGTCGACCCCTATAAAGAGGATGTGGCCGACCCTTGCTTGGTCACCAAGCATTGGACCGGCCCCCTTCTTGGACACCAAGAAGAACCTTACATTTGAATGGACTTGAGGCTATAATGAGGCTTCTATAGGGACCTAGAGGAGAAATTGATTTTGACCTTCCGATGAGCTTGAGTATCCCGTGTTCGCCCCGAACACACAACTCAAATTCATCAATAATAACTTATTCCACTATAGAGTTTTACCGCACTACCGCACTACCACACCAATCCCAAATTACATTATGGGCTCCTTCTTATCATGAGTGTGTTAGTCTCCCTGTATTTAAGATAACGAATGTCCACTAATTAAGTAAGTTACTGACAACTTTCTTAATTAATATCTAGCTCCAAGAGTAGTACCACTCAACCTCATTGTCATGTTGGACTAAATACACCTGCAGGGTTTAACATGGCAATCCTTATGAGCTCCTCTTGGGGACATTCTCAACCTAGATAACTAGGACACAGATTCCTTCTATAATCAACAATACACACTATAAGTAATATCATTTCCCAACTTATCGGGCATATTGATGTATCGAGCTAAACCTCACCCTTTGATAGGTCAAAGAAATAAATATTAAATATATGTGCTTGTTATTATATTAGGATTAAGAGCACACACTTCTATAATAACTAAGGTCTAGTTCTTTTATTAAGTCAGTACAAAAAGAACTTACCTAAATGATCCTACTCAATACACTTTAGAGTGTATCAGTGTAATTTATTAATCAAGACAAACTAATATTTAATTACACTACGACTATTCCGATGGTTTGTTCCTTTCCATCTTAGTCGTGAGCAACTGTTTATAATTTATAAAGAACCGTCAACATGATCTTCTGTGTGTGACACCACACACCATGTTGTCTACTATATAAATTAATTGAACAATTACATTTAACAAATAAATGTAGATATTGACCAATGTGATTCTTTTATTTCAAAAATAAATGTTTACAAAAGTTAGGCTTTTAGTATACACTCCAACATAACGTTGTTTTGCAAAAACTTACCTTTTGATGAACAGTGCCGAAGGCGCCCTCAAGCAGTGAAGGCGCCTTTATACTGTTCATAAAAGGCGCTTTCCGCAAGATAAATTTTGGCCGAAGTCGTGGATAAGTACTGAGCTGTTCGGGATCGAATTTGCCTTATTGGAGGCGCCTTCTATGGCAATGGAAGACGCCTTCCATGCCTTTTATAAGACAGTCTCGAGAAGGCATTGAAACAATACAGCTATTGCGCATCTTTTTGAGATTCCGACTGCCCCAGGATTCTACTACGACTTTGCTACGAAGCTTCTACGCTCGACAACTGATCTAAGAACTTTCGATCGTGGGTGGTAGACCGATACTGACACACGAGTGCTCCTACTTCTATTTCTAAAAGTGTCGGTAATATTTCATTTGTGTACTTGATTACTGCTTTAAAAAGAGAAGTGTAGACTGTTACACTGTCCCTATTCTTGTACTCGATTTCCTCTTCCGGTGGTACCGGAAGAGGTTTTTAATGAATTACTCATCGATAGGTCCGCGGGACCCGAGTCTTGGAGTAGGAGTCACCGAAGGCTTGAAACAAAGTAAAATCGCTTGTGTTCTCTAGTGTTTATCTGTTTTTTTTTATTCTTTTCCGCTACGTACTCGTAATTTTAAAACCGACAAAATGAGTTTTTGAAAACCACGTGATTCACCCCCTTTCACGTGCGATCGATCCAACAAGTGGTATCAGAGCAGGTTGTGCTCTGATTTGGTATAACTACCAATCAAGCCGGGGGAATCGCTTTCAGATTTCTTTGCATTCCATTTGAATTGGTAAAACTTTTTCAGATAATTTTTGTCATTCGATTTTAATTTGAGATTGGTGCAACATCTCTCAAAATTTTCTATATCTTAAACTCTGCTAATCCAAGACCAAGTCTTGGTACCTTTTTTAGTTTATCTTTTCAGCACTCAAATGACACAACTTGAAGGGTACAACACCGTTCGTCCTCCTCTATTCAACGGGAACAACTTCCCGTACTAGAAAAAGCGAATGAAGGTATACCTGAAGACCGACTTCGACCAGTGGTTCAGCATCACCAGAGGCTACAAGGCTCCCATCGACTCCGTCGGAATTCCAATAGACTCAGAACAGTGGGATCCGAAAATGATGAAGAAGGCTCAGATCGACTTCAAGGCTCTCAACACACTCCAGTGCGAGCTAACGAAGGAAGAACTGAACTGCGTCAGCCCACACGAAAATGCTAAGGAGCTGTGGGATAAACTTATCGAATTGCACGAGGGAACCAACGATGCGAAGGTAATAAAAAGGGATCTTCATTTAAATAAATTATTTAACTTAAAAATGCAGGAAGGAGAACCTGAGAGTCAACTACACGCGAGGATAAAAGACATCCTCAATGGATTTCACAACATTGGCCACCAAATGGAGAATCGCGACCTGATAAGGTATGCCCTAAACGCGTTTCCTCGAAATGCATTGTGGGCATCCATCGTGGATACCTATAAAATTTTGAAGAACCTATCTAAATTAAAAGTAGATGAATTATTTTGTGAACTTAAACTCCATGAACAGACTAACTCAAAGTAGGTCGATAAAGGTGTTGCTCTTCTTACAGGACCCTCAAAAGAAGCTAAACATAATAACAAACCAGAATCAGAAGTTGAGTCTGACCAAAACTCAGAGGATGAAGAATACCTGGTGAACCTGGTAAGAAAGATGTTCACCAGGAGAAAGAAGAATTTCAGCAAAAAGGGCCTGCAGAAGATCAACTCCACCACCAACTCTAACAACAAGAATGTGACCTGCTTTGGGTGTAACAAGAAGGGGCACTACAAGACCGGCTCCCTCAAAGCGATGTGGGATGAATCATCCGAAGATGAACCAGACGGCAGAGAATCGAAGCACTCCAACTACCTCGTGCTGATGGCTTACGAAATAGAATCGAAGAATAAATCAGAAGACGAATCCGAACCCGAATTAAGCCACGAGTCCGTACTCATTTTTGAAAGTTCCGATGAGATACATTTTAATTTAAGCAAAATATTTTTCAAAATTATTGCATGCTTAAATAAGAAATTAACTAACTCTAAAAATTGTATAAATGAACTAACAAAAGAAAATAACAAACTTAATGAGCAATTAAAATCATGTTCAATAAATGAACCAATTTAAGTTGAAATCCCAACTCAAGTTACAAAATTTGGGGAGAATAATCTCAGACTGAAAAATAAAATAATTGAGCTAAAAGAATTATCACAAAAATTCACAACTAGATCCAAGTATCTTAACATGATACTTGGGTTACAAAGAACTGTGTACAATAAGTTCAGACTCGGATATAAGTCCAGTTCAACCAACAAATCCTTTATATCATTAGTTAATCAAAATAAAACCCAAACTGAAGCTTGGGTTCCAAAAACGAGCCTAATCACGCAAATAGGAATCAATTAATATTATATACCTAAAAATGAGATCCACTATATAAAATTAAATCCAACTAAAACATTAAGTTCAAACCAAAATAAATCTGCAAAACTAAATTCTAAAGTTAAAAATAAAATCAAATAAATTTAATTATCATCAAGTCCACTATAATTACAAAAGTAATCGACACAAATCCAAAACTTGAAAATCAAGCTCAATAATTCAGGGAGAGGCTCTAAATTAGTTAGCACCTCCAAAATAATAACTTACCCGACAGGGTAATTAGGATTAGCTAAAATAGGGACAACAGTTTAACTTGACAAAAGTATTGGTAAAGTTTTGAATGATAGTAGGTTAGGAAAACTCTATCTATGCATGTCTAGGAAGATATGACTTCGACCTGGTGTATTTAGTTTAGTGGAACTAACTGAAGTTATCCCTTACGAATGCTAACTAGTTAGACTAAAGTTTTGTACTAAGTTCAGTGGATAGAACTATTTGAAAAATCTCGAAGCTAAGGCATGATTACTCTAATAATATCCAGGTAACTCACTATAGCCTAGAAGTTTATCAAAAAAATACATATTTGTTGAACCCAAAGTTAAATCTGAATCTAACACAAAGTTAAACCAAACCCTGACATTAAATTTAACTCATCTCACAAAATTATAGGATTCCCTGATTGAAAACGTAGATCGGGTGAGATGACTAAAGATTTTAAAATTTAACTTAAAATTAAAAATTTAACTTAAAATTAAAAATTTAAGTTAAAAATTTAAAACTAAAAATTTAAACTTAAAATTAAAAAGTTAAACTTAAAAATTAAACTTAAAATTAAAATTTAAAATTAAACTTAAAATTAAAAATTTAACTTAAACTTAAAATTTAACTTAAACTTAAAAATAAAAATTAAACTAAAAATTAAAAATTAAACTTAAAATTAAAATTTAATTTAAATTTAAAAATAAAAATAAAAAATTAAACTTAAAATTAAAATTAAATTTAAATTTAAATTAAAAATTAAACTTAAAATTTAAAACTAAAAATTTAAACATAAAAATAAAAAATAAAAATTTAACTTAAAATAAAAAATAAAAAATAAAAAATAAAAAAAAATAAAAAAAAAAAAAATTAGCTCAAAATTAAAGTTAAAATTTGGCATGCACTGATTCATTAGCGCTCTCAACACATATTCTTGACAACTACACACCAGTCCTTAGAGACTTAGAGAGAAGTATTGTTGCACTTCCAAGTTGATCACAAGAGATGTCTACAAGCAAGAAGTAAGAAGCTAGGGTTTAATTTGTTGTAAATCTTGTAAGATTTCATATTGTATTAGTTTCTTCTTGTTATTTTTGTATTTGTATGTGTGAGCTTGTACGAGGCTTTTCTGCCTTCGAAGTATTTCCAAGAACGAGTTTTTTCATAGTAAATATGTGCGAGAGGATCGGATCCTTGAATTAGTCATTTCGCTTGAGGTGGATACCAAGTAAATCAAGCTGTTAGCATTACTTTGAATCTATTATGCTGCAAATCATCATCGAAGTGAAGCGAGCTATTCACCCCTCCCCCGTGCACGCGAATGGAAGTGTCCTAACAATCACATGCCTTGACATCATAATATATACATTGACATTACATCTCGCCATGATATTTGATACATGTCATGTCATGTGTGCATCATTATTTATGATAGTATTTCTTTTGAAAGTATGCATTTGATGTATGTCATGATCATTATCATACATTATTTTATTTAATTTTAATTAAGAATAATGACATCAATTGACATCCTAGGTTAGATGATCAAAATTCAAATACCTAGTTAAAAAATGTATAATCACTCAAGTGAGATGTTAGGAAGATGTATTGAGACATCTCACAAGAATTATAGAGTTGACTTATATATGTATTGAGACACATTAGATACAAGTGAAATGTTAGGATGATGAATAAAACTTAAGATATTGATTTAGTATATCTTTTTGAGTTTTAGTATCATCAAAATAAATGATTATAATTATGTGAAGTTCAATCATGGGAAAAGCTAGTGTACAAGTCATGTGCATTTAGCCCAAAGATCATGGCTAGAAATTATTTTCTAAAACTATTTCAAAATTATTTTGAAAAACCTTGGTGAAATCTATCTCTTGATAAGAATCACAATTGATTAAGTTGATATTAAATAGAGTGAAACATTGTACTTTTCAACTGTTTCTAATTTTATATCAAATTTTCAAACTGAAAATTATTTTCATAGAATTATTTTATCTGATAATATATAACATAAGTAATGTCTATGTAAAATTTTATAATTTTTAGATATTCATAAAATTATTTATGAGTTTCTGAAATTAAATATGAAATTAAATTTACAAATCAAAAACTCTAATAGATCAGGTGATCGATTGAGAAATGACGTGATCGATTGGGACATGGCGTAATCGATTGAAACCTAACTTAATCAATTGGTAAGTCTTTTTCTCAACATAGAATGGTTCTGAATCGATCAGCTGATTGATTCAGACATTTCAATCGATTGGGAATTACTGATTTGGACTGAAATACTTTGATTTTAATCCATTAATCCACGTTTAGTTAACTCAATAATCCCTAACTCTTTGAAATACTTATATAACTATATTATGGTAATTTTCTTAGAATCAGATAAATTTATTGGTACGAAAGGCTCTATTTTATGCTCAGATTTATCAGGTGCACAACAACAACAACATACTTCACTAAACCACCAGCAAGTCGACCATCCCAACTTTTTCTTAATCGAAGAAGCCGAGAAAATCAACCAGCTCACTGTCGAGATCAACGTAGTGTTCCTCTTAGAAGGAGTCGTGTTCTTCGACTCTTCCTCCTGTAAAAAATAAGAGAAGAGAAAAACTAGCCATATTATTGAATCCAAATTGATTGATAAATAAAGAGTACAAGGCCTTATATAGTTAATTACAAGAAAAAAATCTAAACCATAAACTGAAAAAGTAAAAGACTATATCTAAATCCTAAACTGAAAAGGTAAAAGACTAAATTGCCCTCAATGTTATAACAAATAATTCTAATAGATTATATAATCTAAATTATATAATCTAACATCCCCCCTCAAACTCACGATGCTACAGCCAGAAGCATTGAGAGTTTGTCCGATAAAAATCGGAAGCGCGAAGCGGAATGAGCTTTGGTAAACATATCAGCAATCTGTAGCTTTGAAGGAACAAAAGGCAATGTGATGGTGCCAATCTGAAGATGGTGACGAGTAATGAGACAATCAATTTCAATATGTTTCATTCGCTCATGAAAACTGAATTGCACGTAATTTGAATAGCACTCTGATTATCACAATATAACGGAGTAGGTTGATGAAGAGAGATACCCATATCCGCAAGCAACCAACGCAATCAAACTATCTCACAAGTAGTTGACGCCATAGCACGATACTCAGCTTCTGTGGAAGATCTAGAAATAACATCTTAAGTTTTACTCTTCCAAGAAATGAGGGAATCACCAAGAAAAACGCAGAAGCCAGTGGTAGATTTGCGATCCGTAGGATCACCAGCCCAATCCGCATCAGAGTATGCATGCAGCTCAAGAGATGAAGTAGAAGGAAATAAAAGGCTTTGAAATTGAGTGTCCCGAAGATATCTGAGAATACGAAGAACATCAGCCCAATGAACTGTAGTTGGTGTAGCAACAAATTGACTAACCACATGAACAACATACGCAATATCTGGACGAGTCACAGTGAGATAAACTAAGCTTCCAACAATAGTTCTGTACAAACTAGGATCCGACAAAGGTGAGCCATCAGATGGAGAATATCGAGCATTAGTCTCAATAGGAGTATCAACAACTCTATTATCAGTAAGATGAGCACGCTTAAACAGGCCAGATATATACTTTGACTGAGATAAAAGATAACCTTTCAGGGAATAAGCAACCTCAATACCCAGAAAGTAGCGTAGTATACCCAAGTATTTCATAGCAAAATAGTGGGCCAACTCAGACTTCAAGGAAGCAATTCCATCAGAATCATCACCCGTAATAATCATGTCATCAACATATAATGATAAAAGAATACGACCTGCACTTGTACATCTGATAAACAATGCTGAATCATGATTACTAGGATGAAAATCAAACGAAGTAATCACTGTAGAGAACTTTTCAAACCAAGCACGAGGTGCTTGTTTGAGACCATAAAGCGCTTTACGAAGCCTACAAACTTCACCAGGTTGTGTGAAATACCAGGAGGAGGTGTCATATAAACTTCTTCATGAAGATCACCATTTAGAAATGCATTCTTGATATCCATCTGAGATATTCTCCATCGACAAACAGAAGCAACAACAATCAGAGTACGAACGGTTGTCATTTTTGCAACAGGAGCAAATGTTTCTTCATAATCCATGTCATACTCCTGAGAATATCCTTTAGCAACAAGACGAGTTTTATATCATTCGACAGATCCATCAGATTTAGTTTTGATCTTATATACCCAACGAGAACCAATAGTATGTTTTCCTGGTGGCAATGGAACCATATCCCATGTATGACTCTGATGCAAAGCAGTTAGTTCCTCAGCCATAGCACTCTGCCAAAGTGGATTACAAACAGCTTCTCTATAGGACTCAGGCTTAGAAAGACAATGAATAGATGCAACAAATGAAGCAAAAGAATGAGAATAACAAGAGTAAGCAAAATCCGGTAGTTTAGTAGACTTACGAACACGAGTGGATTGACGACGGTGGAGAGAAAGATCATCCGCAACCTCAGGAGATAATTGGGTAGTGGCAGAAGGAGGAACATGTGGAGCGGATATCTCGGGAACCAAAGTACCAGATTCAGTTGAACTACTAGTAGGATTTGTGGGTGAATCTTCCTCAATATCAGTATTGAAAGGATCAATGCAAAGCATATTTGACTTTGTCATATTATGCGAACTAGCCGGAATAGAAAAGAATAGAATATGCTCAAGAAACACAACATGACGAGAGACATACAATTTTTGACTAACGGGATCAAAGTAATGATATCCTTTTTGACTAACACCGTAATCCAGAAAGACACAAAGAGCAGACCGAGAGGCTAACTTATTACGCTCTACATGTGGACGAAGGACAAAGCAAGTACAACCAAAAACACGCAAAGAAGAATAGACAGGAGCATACCCATACAATTTTTCAAAAGGTGACAAACCTGAATTGTCTGAGGTTGGAATTCTATTAATGACATGAGCAGTAGTAAGGATTGCTTCCCCCCAAAAGGTACTAGGAACACTGGTAGAAAATAAAAATGAACGGGTTGTTTCAACAAGATGTCTATGTTTTCGTTTAGCCACGCCATTTTGTTCAGAAGTATCTGTACACGAGGTTCGATGAATAGTACCATCAGAAGCAAGTAAATGTGAAAATTGATTCGAAGTGTATTCACCTCCCAAATCACAACGAAAACACTTTATGACACTAGAATGTTGAGTTTTCACAAGAGCTCTAAAGTTGTTGAAAATTGTAAGAAAGTCAGATTTGTGTTTCATAAGATAGCCCCAAGAGTAACGAGTGCAATCATCAATAAATGAAACATAATACCTTTACCCCCTTTTTGTAGGAATAGGAGAGGGTCTCCACACATCAAAATGGATAAGATCAAATGGAGCAGAAGAAAAAGAAAGACTTTTAGAAAATGGTAAGGCAGAAAATTTGGCCAGTTTACAACCACTACAATCAGAAAATCAGAACTTTTTAAAGATCCTAATGCTCCTGTAGAGGCTAAAAACTGCAAATGAGGCGCTGAAACATGACTTAAGCGAGAGTGCCACAAATAAAAATCAGAAGATGAATAATTTAGATGAAAAGACGATAAATTCACACTCGAAGCTACAACTTCTAGTAATTTGAGTTGATCTAAAATATAAAGTCCTCATTGCCTATGGCCTGTCCTAATTAGCCTTTGAGATTGCGGGTCCTGAACATAACAATTGGATGAAGAAAAAGAGACTAGGTATCCCAGACTCACATAATATATTGACTAACAGAAACAAGATTTAAAGTAAGACTCGAAATATAATAAACATTAGTAAGAGATAAAGAAGATGTAACAATTGAACCAATACCTACTAATGACATAGGAATACCATCAGCAGTCACAATAGATATAGATGAACTGGGAGAAAAAGAAACAAAAGATGACAAATTGGATGACATATGATGGGAGGCATCAGAATCCAAAATCCATAAGGATGAAGATATACTTGAAATACTAGACGACGACAAACCTATATGAGAGGAAGCTGATTTGGTAGAGGGCTGTGAAGCAAGGAACTGTTGAAACTACTCAAACAAATATGAATCAGATTTCCATGAAGCATCTGCACAACCAGGCATGATGACAGAGCAAATAATTCTCAGAATAACCAAACTGTAGGGATATACATTTGTATGGTCTGCAAAACTGATATCAGGACGACCCGTGGTCACACAAAGAATTTGAGATAGAAAAGGATGTCAAATGTAGAAATCGGCAACATAGGACGTTGGCGCAATCGATAGAAAATAGATGTCGACGTCGAAATCAACAACAGCAGGACAGAAAATAGATGTCGGCACA